>NW_010123021.1:71757-74873 GCF_000699245.1 Pterocles gutturalis
ATTTTCTCAATACAGTTCACATGTATATAAAAAACCCCAAACAAACAAATGAAAAGTGTGAAAGAGATGAAAAAAGAAGACGAGGCTGTTACACTCATTCAAACCTCAAACTTATCTTGGTCTTAGTAAGAAAAGTAATTTTCAATACTGGTTATGGAAAAGCTTTCTGAACAGGGAATTAAACAAAGCTTGATTTTGAGAGTCATCTAAATGCTGTGACACTGAAAGAATAGGAAGACCCATCAAAAAATGGTTTTAAAATTAGAGAAGCATGGAAGCACAATATCCAGTGTTAAACAGACCTTAAAATACTCAATCAAAATATGTTTCCTAGTGACATTTCACTGTATCTATGCACAGTAAGTTTTGGATGTTCTCGAGAGAGACTCATCGAAGAGATAAGACAATATGGGAACCAACAGCCATGGAGGTTCCACTTTGGCATTTAAAGTATTACCATTTGATGTGACCACTTAAGAATTGTTCAGGGAGGTCTGCACATAATACGCTTTAGATACTGTATCCTCACAGTGTAAAGGGGAATGATTAAAATATATTGCCTAACATCTAAAAGTAAAGATGAAATACTGTTATAAAATTGTAACAGTTGATTAATCTGCTATTGACCTCAACTACACTAGTAACCTATTTTTGCTAGACTTATAAAGACATCTTTAATTAATCAACATCTAACCCCTATATCTGATATATTTTTAAAAGCAAATTTAACAATTTGCTCCATTTTGCTTCAAACTACACATCTGTTCTTTATCTTAGGTGCCTGAGCCCCCCAAAATAATAATATGCATACTCTAAATCAGGAGTTTCCTTACGCTAGACTTCTGTTAGTGGCAGCAGCTTCTGGCCCGAATACAGATTTAGAAAGATACACTCAACTGACTTGCAAGATTTTTTACTACTTTAAAGCAGATTCCATAGCAAAATTTTGGAATTCCTGGTGTATCTCAAGTTTTAGTTTTACTGCTTTTTAAATACATACTAACCTTATCTCAAGAATTATTTTTAAAACTTGATGATTTCTGTAAGATTTATATACTTGACACTGTAGTGTGATAGATTCGACATACAACTCGAGGTATCACAGGAAGATGTTTAATGTAGTTACCCATCCTTATACTATTATCTTAAGTTTTATAACATTTATAACATTATAAAATAAGCATTTTGAGTTCTTGCGAGATGCTGTTACTGCCACATACACTTCTGCCTTTACTAAATATCAGAAGAGATATTTCACTTTTAGTGAAATGAAGCTATCCTGAATTAAACTGCTCAGCAGTTCTCTACGACTTCTGCATGTGAAAAGGGAAATTGCAAGGAGCACAACAAATTTGAAGTGATTGAGCAGGAAAAGGTGGTAGAAAAATATGGCGAAATATAGTGGAGAAAAGGTAACACTGTAAGGAGGAGAAAAACATTTACAAGGAGACATTATTTTATCATTGCCTCTTTTACAAATGCTTTATTAATATAGTTTTATTCTTCAGTGGTAAATGTAATCTTGGATGTGCCACAAAGCTTAGTAACTCTGGAGACTAAGGTGTACAGAGGAAGAAGATGCCAATTCACACGAAAGCCAGGATGGTGTGAACATGGAACTGCAAGTTTCTAATTCTTCAGGAACTTTGTGAGAAGCCAAAAAGTGGTTTATGCATATATTCTCACTCAAAACATTCACTAGAATATCTATTTATGCTTAGCCGTCCAATGCTTTAGAAAAATACAACATAATATTTTACAATGAGTGTTTTGATCTTTCTTGAGAAAGCACAGAATTAAGACTGTAATGACACTTGCTGAGGTACAATACAGAAGAATGGTCCTTAGATAATATGAAATTATAGTTCAACACTAGCTTCTGAGATCATCCTTACACTAGAATTATGAGTCATGCCACAGAGCTGTCTTAGGGGAAATGCCATAGTCTTCTGCTGAGGAATCAAAGAAAACTTCTGATTCTCAGAACAAATGGAGATGGAAACTGGAAAAACTTCCTCCCCATCACCCCGTTCCTCTCCGGCAGCGAAGGTAGGCCAAATGAAGTCTTTTTGGGTGATGACCTAGCTGGGTGTGCCTAGTTTCTACCTTCAGCCTGATGCAGCCAGGCAAAAAAAGCTGTGAGGAGTGAACTGTGTAGAGGAGGGAACGAGGATTGTGGACCTGGGAACTGACTTTCAGCTGACTCCAGCTGCAGTCATTGCTGCAGCACTGGCAGCTCTGCTGACACCTCCAGAGAAATAGTTTTTCTTCCATGTCAGCTGGGAAGAACAACCTGGAATCTAATAGCTCAGTGATACAGACAAGGGATCTGTTGAAATGATTCAGTTGTTATTACTATGACAGTGAGGGACTGTTCCTTAAGTCAAATTTCTTATGCTATGTCCAAAGTATAAACTTCTTAAAAATCCTGGACAATCAAGCTTGATCGCTTCTTTCAATTTTTCTCCTTCAAACAGCATTAATTTTAAGACATTTTATAATGCAGTTCTTATGAAGTCTCTGGGAAGATGGCAAAGACTTCTTTTTTCCCTGAAAGATGGGAAGCACCAATGAGGAAAAGAAGGTGAACACCTCTGCATCAGTTACAGAGCAGCTATCACCTAACTTCCAGATTTAAGACTTGGTTTTGCTGCTATTGAAGTACATAATAAAATGCCAGTGTTTTCTGACTTCGCTTAGAACTTGACAGTGAGTGCTGGAGCAACAACAACCTACTTTTGAAGAAAAACTCTTAGTATTATCTTCATGGAAGATTCCTGCAGAACTAAATACTCTTTGCCGGAACCAGCCTCTAGATGTTAATAGAAATTATATGCTGGTTGTAGAATTCTATGGGACAAATGAAAGCATATTAGAAAATAAATAATTCTCTTAGTAAATGTCATAATTTTTTCATTTATTTTTATAGGATTGTATTCTATTTCTGTATATTGGTGGTTTCTTTTACCTTTGTAAGTTATTTCTACTAGGGCTGTCTAAAATGACTCATGAAAACAGATAAAAATAAATTTCTCCAACAGATTTTTTTAGTATTACCTGCATTGCTACTGTACAGAATTTCTGTAATTTTCCCTGATTTTACATATTTTATTTTA
>NW_010123022.1:0-250 GCF_000699245.1 Pterocles gutturalis
TCAACAGGGTCATCATGGCCACCATTGGGAGTGTGATGGCCACCAACACTAGCATGGCTACCATTGGGAGTGCCATGGCCATCAACAGGGTCATCATGGCCATCAACAGGGTCATCGTGGCCATCAACAGGGTCATCATGGCCACCACTGGGGGCGTCATCATGGCCACCATTGGGGGCGTCATGGCCATCAACAGGGTCATCGTGGCCATCAACAGGGTCATCATGGCCACCATTGGAGGGGCCATGGC
>NW_010123022.1:727-1000 GCF_000699245.1 Pterocles gutturalis
ATGGCACGTGTTGGGGTCATCGTGGCCACCATTGGGGGCATCATGGCCACCAACAGGGTCATCGTGGCCACCAACAAGAGCATCATGGCCACCATTTGGGATGTCATGGCTATCAACAGGGGCATCATGGCCACCAGGTGGGCCAGCAGCTCCCGGCGCGCCTGCGCGAAGGCGTCGGGCGAGGGGGCGGCACCTGGGGCGGGGGGAAAGGTGGTGGGTTGGGTGGTGGTCATCGGTGAGGTCATGGCCACCATTGGGGGCATCATGGCCACC
>NW_010123023.1:0-23335 GCF_000699245.1 Pterocles gutturalis
TGAGAAGGCAGATTGTCCTTCACATCAAAATCATTCCATCAAGGACATAGGCAGTAAAACGTGTGCAGTTTAATGGCTCTGAGAGTTACCTACTGTACACCTTTCTGTGATTTAATTTTATTTTGTTTTATTACATTTTTGCTCCCTAAAAAAATCCTCAGCCTTTTTTTATTCAAATAGGGAGGGCCTCACCTCCCAACAAGAAAACAAAAATTCTGATTTTGCTGCAACTAGACAATAATGAATATCTTAGTTTGAGATTAGATATTAGGAAGAAATTTTTTCACTGTGAGGGTGGTGAGGCACTGGAACAGGTTTCCCAGAAAAGCTGTGGATGTCCCATCCCTGGAGGTGTTCAAGGCCAGGCTGGATGAGGCTTTGAGCAACCTGGGCTAGTGGAAGGTGTCCCTGACAATTGCAGGGGGGTTGGAACTCGATGATCTTTAAGGTCCCTTCCAACCCAAACCATTCTATCGTTTTATCATCTTAGTCAGAATTAAACAGCCACAGTGGTTGTCTGGTCCATAGCATCAGAATGGGAGAAAAGAAGGAAAATGGGGAAAAGCAAACTTTCTGACTCAAAACAGGGGTTGAGCTGAGAGGCAGGTTTCCTTGAACACCATTGCTAGGGCAGGGGCTGGCTGAGAGAAGGATTTTTAAAAGAGAAGGGACGGCATTTCTGAGGATGCGGCTCCCTTTGAGGATGTGAGCTTGAGATGGTTGAAGAATCATGAGGTTTGGTCCATCTTACCCTGTATATGACTGCTAGGTCCATTTAAGGTTTAGTAGCACAAGGAGGCTGGGGAAATCTGGGTGTAGCTGGTGCTGAGGAGGGATGGGGGAATTGAGCAAATGGCATTCACTGTAGGAAAGCATCTCTCACAGAAATAGATGGAAATTAAATAATTAGCCATGATGTCAAGAGGCAGAAATTATCCGTAAAGAAATAGGTGGAATACATACAAATTTTACTCCATTTTGTTTTGTAAAAATTAAGGAGGAGCTCATTACTTCAGTGCCTTATGTTGACTGAGTGCAAGAGCTTGAATCCCTGACTCTCAGTGCCTGGGTGTCTGACACGCATTTGGAAATAGGAGGAGAAAGAGGAGGGTGAGGACACGCCATCTCCATGGGTCTTGAGGATGCAGGTGCACGATGACAGCCTCTGCATCCATAAATGGCTGCTGCGAAGGGAAGCATCGCTGGTGGGAAGAGATCGGCAGCCCTGTGGTGTGAGCTTGACACGAGGGAGCTGGGTGGTGGGGACAAACATGAAAACTTGCTTGGGGAAGAGTTGGAGGGGGCTAAAAAGTTTCTGTTGCAAATGCTTTCGTAGAGTGTTCCCACCTTGGCACAAAGGGATGGACTCAGTGCCTTCTCAAGGGCCGATCTCACACTATTTTTAGCCTGGTTTTGTAAGGAAATGGGCACCTGTCCACCTCTCCCTACGTTCTTCCCTGCTCTAACTTTTGGGTCTTTTGGCCATTGGAAACTAAACATGAAAACAGGTTGGAGACGTCAAAGGGAAAATGTTCTGGCAAGTTTCTCAGCATTCAAGAGTGAATGCCCACGTTGAGAGAGGCTGCTGCACCATAGTCCCTTGCCCATGCTGTGGTCAGCAGGGATGCATTGCCTGGCCGATCTGCTCTGCTGCACATATGCCATCATTTGGGGACATGGGAATGACCAGGAGTTGCTGCATAGGAAAGAGACACCTGCCTGTGGATGTGGATAGCATCTGTGATGACCCAGGTGGTGGGCGATGGCATGGGATGGAAGCATGGAGCAATCATGGTTGTGTGGGGACCACTATGGGGCATGGTGGGTCTATGACCTGCTCCTTGGCAGGAGGCTGGGGAAACAAATGAGGCTGGTGGCAGAACATACAAAAAAGTACTTGTCAGCGTTGGCTTTCCCAGTGCAGGAAATGTGAGGAAATGCAAAGTTCCCATATAAGGAAGGGCAGGAGAGGAGCCGTGAATCATGGCAGGGCAGTGAGCTGGAGAAGAACTGCAGGTCACACTTTGTGGGGAGGTTGAGCTGGGAGGAGTCGCAGCCATCCTGGAGCAGTGTGAGGTGCTTTGGCTTTCTGCAGCCTAGGAGAGGCCAGGAGGAGATGGGGACTGAAGGAAGGGCAAAGCCCCTTGCACCCCAGCTTGGGTGGGATCATAGGCCTGCCTGCTCCTGGGGAGAGCTAAAGGAAGGCCGCAAGGCTGTGTCCAGCTTCCAAGAGCATGGCCGCTCTCCTTTGTGCATCCTCCTGGGCTGCTTCCTCTGTTGTTGCTTTGAACAAGGTGACTCTGACTCTGACATGCCTGAGCTTCTGTGTGGGACCTCACTCCAGCCCGGCTGAGGTGAGTGATGAACAGGTTGCATTGCCAAGCTGTCCTGGTTTTGGCTGGGACAGAGTTAACTTTCTTCACAGTAGCTAGTGAGAGGCTGTATTTTGGATTTGTGCTGAGAAAAAGGTTGATCGCATACTGATGCTTAGACTTGCTGCCAGGACAGTCAAGGACTTTTCAGCTTCTCTGCTGTGCCACGGTCTGCAGGGGCAGGAGAAGCTGGGAGGGAGCACAGCCCCAATTCCTAGCCTAGGATTCGACCTTAAGTTTAGGATTGAGACCCAAACTGGCCAATGGTCTATTCCATATCATGCATGTCATGCCCAGTATATAGATGAGGCTCTGTCCAGAAGTACTCTCTCTTGCTCCAGGTTGTCTCCCTCCAGGTCATCCCTCTCTCAGGTTCATCTTGGTCTCTCAGATGCTCAGGCTCTTATCTCCGTTCCGGGATTGCAGTTTCAGGACTCTCCCTGCTCCGTGATTGTTAGCTGCGAATGGGCTGAGCCTTGGTCATTGGCTGGTGAGCAGTATCACTGTGTATCACTCATTTGTACATTTGTATATATTACTATGATTATCATCATTATTATTATTATTTTCAATTTTATTGTAGCTTAGTTATTAAATTGTTCTTACCTCAACCCACGAGTCTCTTTTCCCTTCACCCCTTTAATTCTCTCCCCCACCACCAGGAGGGGGGAGGGTGAGTGAGCCATGTTGTGGTGTTTTGCTGCCAGGGTAAAACTACAACACAAGGAGACAGGTTGTCCAGTCTGGGAGATGAGACTGGATTTATAACTTGGGGGTTATGGGCCAGGACTGTCCCAGGCCTGCATGTTGTGGTATGTTCATCATGATGGTGTGGACATGTCCCAGGTCGTTGCTGGGCCAGGAGAAAGCTGCCCCATTAGACAGGATTAGCAATGGACACAGCCCATTTTCACACCTTTTATTTCCCTAGTTTCCTTTGTACTTGCATTTTCTTTGAGATCCCAGCTTGGCCAGCCCTGGCCTCATGGCACCAAATCCTTCGGTGACCCATGTTTACTGCAGGGTCCCCACAACCACCACTGGAACAAAACACTAGTTTTTCTTCTGTGCTAGCCAGAGACTGCCTCTCTTCCCAAACCCTCTTTCTGTTTGATCTCTCTCATCTTGTCAAGTCTAAATCCAGGCTGCAAACCTTCAGAGTCATTGGCAGACCTTCTCCTGACTTCAGCAGCCTCAGGCTTTTACATCATTTCTCAGCAAATTGTCCAAAACAATTTTGGGAGGAACTATCAAGAAAGAGGATCCTGTAGATGACCAGTGGTCAGCCATCACATGTCAGTCTCTGGATGCTCTCATTCCCCATCTGTATTAACTCCAGATGTGCACAGATTGAACAATAAGTTTGAGAAGCATCTACTGGCCTGGCAAAGTGAAGTAATTTCCCCCAGATCTCCCTTTTTGAATTATTTGTTCCTGTCTTTCTGGACATAGCTCCTTTTTCACAGAACCTGTGGGACTGCAATTGGAGGTGAGGGGGTGTGGGGCAGCTGGATGGAATGGTATGTATTAGCATTTTTTTCTGTTCCTGGGTACAGCTGACTGCAAAAAACCACTCGAACCGCTTGGAGAGGAGGAGCTCATGAGAGAGCAGTGACTCCTGGCAGTCCTCATTGAGTGCAATAGAAGGTGTGCCAGAACCGTGCGATGTGGAAATGGCATGGCAGAGTGGGCCAGGCCCCACATGGTGCCTAAACCCAGCTCTGAGCATGAGGCTGTCCCACCAGACCCAGCCCTGGAACCATGCAAGGTCTGTGCCACCATCAGCTCTGTGCAGAGCGTGTTTGGAGCCCAATGGTTTGCACGTGGGAGCAGCGTGGATCCTCTGGGCAGGGCCACTGCATGAGCAATGAGTTGGATCCGGAGGGAACCAGCAGTTGCTGGTTCATTTTGGGACACAGCTTTGAAGGACATGATGAATGTTGTTTTGAGAGCGTGAACTGTGTTAGGGCTTTGGGTCATGGCTGGGTCTCCTCTTAGCTGGTGTGAGGATCAGTGTGAGGATGGCTGCACACCGGATGAAAACCTATCTGTCCTGCTTTGGAAGAAACCCAAATCTTACACCACATTGATGGTTTGTAGTGAAGGGAGCTTCAGAGAGCATCTCACTTGCCATAAGTTGTGTTTGGCTAGAAAAGCCTTTGGTTTTGGTTTGAAGGCATCAAGAACTGGCAAATCCACCCCTTCCCATACTGACTTGTTTTAGTGTTTTATCAACCATGTTGTTAAAAGACGTGCTTAATTTTTCTTTTGAATTAATTTCCTAAATACAAGTTTGAGCCATGCTGTCACACATTCAATCTCTCCTGCAGACACTCCAAAGGTCTGTGCTGACCTTATCTCACTTTGCCAGCAGACAGCCAACCACTGGGGCAGAACAGCTGATTTATCCTGATGTAAATCAAAGCACAAACATATCCCCAACCTATTTTTATGTGGCCAAGAGAGATTATTGAGTACAGCTGCGATTACGTGAATGCAGTGGGTGACCCTTGGGAAATCTGGGCTGCTAAGTGGCACAGATAATCCTGTGTGATGCTGTTGTGACTATCATGATCGCAGCATGACCCATGTGGTGGACACGTGCAGGCACCAGCGAGGGGTGGGCGTGCAAATACGCATGAGCACGGAAAGCTCTGGTGTTCCCTTAAGGTTTTCTGTGCTGAATACAGAAAAGGTCTGAATGTGGAAATGTGGTTGCTGCCCACATTGCCGTGTTTCTTCTTCTGCCTTTTGGACTTGCATCTCTGTGGCTTGCAATCTCCCCAGGTTCATGCGGTTGAGTCTTGCCCTCCAGCAAGTCACATGGTGTTTCTCAGCCTCCTCCTGACCAGCTGAGGAGCCAGGGCGCATCCTGACTAAAGGCTAAGAGCATGACACTGTGCCAGACAACTGCAATTTTTACCTCAAATAGGTGCGTGCGAGACAGATTTGCCCTGTGTTAAAGCTTGACCTTTTGTCATGCATTCAGCACCCTCAGCTAAGCCTTTGATTTTTTTTTTTAATTTTATTTATTGCTGTTTTGAAAACCTGAGAATCCTCATGGATCTGTTGTTATTTTCTCCAACAGCACCTGTCAAGAGGGAGCTGGCTGACAAGAAAAGTGAGAATACTAATCCCTCAAAGCCTCTAGCTGAACTGGCTTCCAGTCCTTGCCCTGCTGTAACAAAATTCTACCCTGTTGCAAAGCAGGAGATGTAGTTAAGAGGCAGAAGTCTCCGGTTCCCAGCTTCTGAGTAGCTCGTGTGGAGCACTCTGAAAGCTTACTCTGCACCCACTCTTATCTAAACACGCCTAAGCCTCAGCACGCTGCTTCAGCTGTGCTGGCTTTACACTTCAGGCTGTTTTGAAAGGGAATTTGTAAAGCCATTAACATTATTTAAACAGTTTAGCCACAGAATTACCCAGTGGTGCAATCCAGCTGCCAGAAATGAGACGCAAGGCTCCTTTGCGCCGCGGATCAAACGAAACTTGGCCAAAGCATGTGGGCTCCCTAGGATGCCAAAACCAGGAGCGATGGGGGAGTGGGGGCTCGCTGGCCTTCCGCTTAGTGGGAAATGTCATCAAGTGTGGGTTGTAATTTTTTTTAATGAGCTGATTTGGGTCCAAATCAGACCAAAACCAGACTTTTTTTTTTTTTTCCCCCTCCCCGAAGTTTCTGGAGGACTGGAAGGTATCAGGTGCCTGGGTCTCCTGATGCAGCTTGGCTTCCCAGGGAGCCCCCTTCAACTGATGGCTCCAGGGCTTAGGTTAGGGACATGTGGGGAACTCAGGACTTGCAGACAGAGCTTCCCATGCCCTGGATGTCATGCCAGACCTCACCAACATCACCACCCCTTGGGCAACATCCTCCCAGCTCCCAGTTTCATCCACACTAAGGCAAAATCCTTTTACAGTGCAGAAAAGTTTCAGGGGAAACATGCCAAAGATTTTGGAGAAAGACTCTGGAAACTGAGCTTTTTCAGGCAGCTGCAGATGATTAATTCCTCCAAGCTGAACCTGTGACAAGGTTCATGTATAGTGGTAAAGTCTGGGCCAGTCTGGGTCAGATTAGCTGGAGCTTTCTCTTCACCACCACAGCAAGACATGCTCCTTGTCCTGATGCAACTATAATTAAGATGGACAAAGCATAGAGGAGTGGAGAAACTGAGGCACAGAGACCTCAGATGACATCTCTGAGGCTTAAAGGGGTTTTCCAGCAAAAGTCCAGCTATGCTTCTGCAGACCCCAATGGTATATGACATTCAAGGATCTTTCATGCTCTGCTAATACAGGTGAGAGCAACTGCCTGAAAACATGCCAAGGTCGAGCTGTCAACCTTGTCGAGGTGTCTGATATAGGATTTTTTTCTCTTACTTGTCTTGTTCTCTTGGCTGGTGTCTTAGGACAAGCCCTGAAATCTCACATGATGTTCAGAATAAAATATTAAGTACCAGTATTCTTCCTCTTGAGTGCATTGCCTTAACTGGCTATTTGATTGTATTCCTCTGATGATTTCAGACATGCAGCTGGGAGAAACAATGGCTATTGTTTTATGTTTAGACTGAGCATTAAAAGCTGAAACACGCAAAGAGACATAAGCTGCTGTAAGGGCTCAGACCATCAGCTCCCTCTGCTGACCTGCTCTGGAGAGAAGCAGCGCTGCCAAATTTTAGGCCTCCTCACGCTGGAAAAGTGAGGACTGAAGGGTCATAGGACAATATTTCTCCAGCAGCACAGAGGCAGATACTAGGAGATGACTCTTCCCAACCCCTGCCAATGCAAGTACTATAGGATACCAAAAGAAGCCACTGAGGGACAAGTTCAAGAAAAAGAGGTGATTGTTCACATAGTGCAACATCAAACCATGCAGTGCCTTGCAAGAGGTTGTGGAAAGTTTGTGTATGCTTAGCAAGAGACTGGAAAGGTCTGTGAGAAAAGTTCACTGAAGACCACTAAATGCAGAGATCCCCTTTCTTACCTGGGAAATTCCTAACCCACAGGCTGCTGAATGCTGGGAAGTTTTTTAAGGAAATATTGTTATATGTTTGTTCTAAGCCTATGTTCTTTCTTGGGCGTCCACTGTTGGAGGCAGGATGCTGACTCACGCAGCTTGTTCTTCTGTCAGTCCCAGGGGATGGCTGAAGAGTCCAGAAGAGGTAAAGTACGCACAGCTTGGTGTACTGGAGCCAGGGAATGAAAGCATTTTGAATGGAGTAAAAGGAATTCTTATTTTAGTGGGAAAATGGATGTGTTTAGGTTTTGTTATTGTCTCAGCCTCCATGCTGAAGGAACTGACGGCATGGAGACATCTACACCAAATGGAGATGTTGCAATAGCACTAAGGATATACTGACCTTGGGTTCAGACATAGCTAGGCAGCCTCGTGACTCAGTTTTTTTTTCTTGAATCCTTCTTTTTGAGCTAGCGTGGACATAGGCTGACATGGCTGACACTCAAATATAACCTTCTAGGACCACAAAACCTGTATCAAACATGATTATCATGATTTTAATAGAGGTTCCACCAACACTAGTGAAGCCACTGCAAGAATTAGGTGGGAAATGGTGTCTAAATAGCAGGAAGGCAAATATACAGTGAATGCTTCTGAACTCTGGAAATGAAGGGGTTTCCTGAGGATGTATCTGTGTATCTGATTTGTCAATGTCATTGACCCCCATGGAATAGCTGTGGATGGGGTTCAACTGTTGAAACACTCATTTGAAATAGATCCTGTGTCTTATCTATTAGGCTCATGTGGATGTCTCAGATACCCTTGGGCACCTCAGATGTTTCTATGTGCCTCCTTTAAGGCAGATGAATACAACCCACGCTGGGTACCTACTGTAGGTAGGTCTGGATCGAGCTCTAGTCTTTTTGATTTCAATTCCAGCGACTGTAGTGAAAATTGAGACATAAAATTTACATGGGAGCACCTTAACTTGGGTGTCCTAATCTGGAGGGAGTCTCAACCTGCACCGCCTCCTAGGTAGGTGAATCAGGAGGATGGTGGTGAGAACATGACATGAATGCAAACAATTTCATCCTATTTTCATTCTTCTCAGACAAATTCAGGATGAGAGAACACAACATTTGTTTGTATTTAGAATAATGCCCCTGTCCTCCACTTGTGACCGCCATGGCCACACCACATAGATTTCTTTCGTACTCTGCACTTTGCACTTTGCAAAGTGAGGGATGGGAAAAGAGAGCTGGCCTCTCTTTTCTATCCCATGGAGGAAAATGTGACAGGGAGGATCTTGTGGCAATATGGGTCAACAATTAGGTCTCTGTGGCCTCTTAATGCTCTGTTCCACTTTCCAGAGAGCCCTCTGGACGGCTGCACAGGAGCTTGCTTTGCCCTCAGACGAGGCAAGGTAGCTCTTGGTGTAACTGTTCAAGGAAGAATTTGCTATTTTTGTCATGGTTGGCACCAGAATTGCTTTGTTTATCCATGATGACATCAACCATGAGGATGGCTTAAAGAAAGTTGTCCAGTTCTGGAACTACATTCCTTTTCCTTTGAAGAGCGCTCAAGAAAAATGTTAAATTCCCTGGGAGATAAAGCCTTTGCTTGATGGTTTAGAATTCTGTTTATACAAGAGCTGGAGATGAATGCCTGAGAATCCAATGCCCTAATACTTTTCCTCGTGGCCACTGCTCAGTAAGATGAGATCTCATGTTCCACCTGCCTCCCTCTTTCATCTTAAAAAATATTTCTTTCTCTTTCCCCCAAAAGGTTTTCAAGACTTCCCTGTGAAAAAAAGAAAAAAAAAAAAAAAAAAGAAAAATATGTTGGTGCCCATCTCCATCCCCAGAGGATGCACACAGCTGCAGCCTCAAAAATCAGAAAGAAATTTTTTCCTGTGAGGGTGGTGAGGCACTGGCACAGGTTGCCCAAAGAACTTGTGGATGCCCCATCCCTGGAGGTGTTCAAGGCCAGGCTGGATGAGGCTTTGAGCAACCTGGTCTAGTGGGAGGTGTCCCTGCCCATGGCATGGGGGTTGGAACTCGATGATCTTTAAGGTCCCTTCCAACCCTAGCTATTCTATGATTCTATGATTCTATGACTGCACGGACTGGACTGAAGACATGACTCACATTATTGCCGTTGTGGACAGCAGCTATATGTTTTGTCTTGGGAGGGCTGTGCACTCCTTGTGATAGCTTCCAGAACTGTATTGAGAAGTCTGTGCTGGTGGGAACTTTCTACAGCCAGCCCCTTGGAGAGGTGCAGAGACCACAGCACTGCCATCTCCATCACTGGCAGTAAGTCCAGTCAGCCCTGAGCTCAGTGCCTGCTGGTCTGCCTGCCTCCCAGCTCAGTGGGAAGAAAAGCCCATGAGAAGGAGCGTGCAGTTGTCTCTTCCTTACATGGAGTCATTCCCCAGTTTGGCCCCTGCGTTTCTCATAAATGCGTTTCTTGTTATCACTGGTTATTAGTCTGATTATCACAGATTATCTCTGTAGTAGAAAGGCTGCCAGCTTCCAAAGTCCACTCAAGCTGGATGGAAGCCCAGGACATGGTCCAGCTGAGAAGTGCTGAGACCATTTCGATGTGGAAAGAAAATGTGCTCCTTTTCCACCAAGAAGAACTCAGCACCTCCCAGACACAGACCTTAGGTGGAGGCATAGGGATGACAAACACAACCACAGCAGGGCGTGGAGGACATTATCTTTGTTGCCTTGTCTTCAGAGGCGTGATGTTTTTCTGTCCAAGATGGACACAAATCAATCTGTATCGAGAAGGATACAAAGAGCCAGGAATGTCCCCAGGTCTTTACTGTCTATCAGGCCACCAGGTCTACATTTTCTTCATTCAACTTTGGCATCTTCACCTCCAATCCTCTTGTTGCTCAGTGGCCTTTCCAGGCAGTCACTGGGTCTTCCCATCACCTCCACCATGGACGATGGCCCTGTGGAAAGTGGACAGGAATTGGCAAATGGAAACCACTGAATGGAGCAGAGGAGAAACATCACCCATCTGTACGTCAAAAGGATCCTTTATCTCATGATGAGGTGACGAGGAGTGGTTTTCTGGACTGAAATTGGGCTGGATTGAGGTGTTCATCATTGACTATTGGAGGACTGGAAAAAGGGACCGGAGGCAACACTCCAGTAGCAGAAACCCTTCATATGGAAGAAGTGTATGGAATCCTGGACAAACCTCTGTGTGGGCAGGAAAAAGGCTTGGAAAAAGCCTCTAGCCACTTTTGCTGCAGAAATTATAATATGCGTGTGTGCTGGTGAAGGTAACTTTGAAGCTCTTCTCTTTGTCAGGTGCCATCTTTTTTGTTCAACATGATTTTTTCCACAGTTGATACCGTGATGGCAACTGACCCAGTGAGGCATGAAGGAGAAAGCATCCAGGGCATTAAGAGGTAACCCTGGTGATGGCATATTCTTGTAGCTCCTAGTTACAGGACACAGTAGGTTGGTATCAACACTGCTGCTGATCTTGTTAGCAGTGCCGTTATGTAGAGAAGTATTTTGATGTACTAGAAGGCCACCTTCTGCCCCCAGACAGGCATGTGAAAAAAGGCCATTTTTCTGTAAACATTATGCAATTTTTAGCATATTTAGACTTGCTGATTTTCTGTGTTTGAAAGCTGAGTGCGAATAATTTTCAAATTCTCGTCAAACTCACTCTGGACGTAATCGCTAACTTCCATTAGATTGACTGAAATGTCTGTCCCAGGGCATTTTTGCTGGTTAAAATTATTACATGAAAAATTGAAACTTCCTGTGTAAAATCACAGTTTGGCACAAAATGGTGGATTTCATACAAATAAGTAGTTTCCCACCAAAAATTTTGAAGAGCTCTAATATGTTATCAAACGCTTTCCCCAGATTGGAAGGCACATATGAAAAAACTGAAATGAAGGCTGAGAATGTAGTTCAGTTAAATAACACATGCCAGGAATCTAGTCTTCTTTTCTGTTTTTAATTTATCCCCTAGGGGATGAAGGTTTTCTTGATTGTACACATTATTGCATATTATTTTTCATCTAGTTGTAGTAAATATTTCTCAGTTAGTGACATTTTCATGTCTGGTTAACTTTTTGTAGGGTACAGAGATTAAACAGTAATGTTTTTGATCTTTGATGAGATTAATGACATCTAGGATGAGGGTTGTGCAATGGAAATTAACCCTCCTGAAATATTTTTGAGCATTCGCTTAATGTGTGCCCTTTACACCAGTTTTCGTGCCAGAAAAGTCATCCGTTGGCATGCTCACTATAAACTCAGCAAGAGGGTAGACAGGTGAGAGTCAGATTCATTTTTTCCTTTGCACAAATATTTGAAAAATTAAGCTGTGGGATTTTTTTTCACATCTTTGCCCATCTCCCTGGCATTGGCACCCTAGATTTAACCATGTCAGTCCATATTTAAGTGAGATAGCTGGGAAAAACACAGAAGTGACAGCAATCCATCTATTGCTGGAAAAATCACATCGTTAAATGCCAAGAGGGTCTGACTGAAAGGACTGAGAAAGAGGCAAATGCCAGTAATTGGCCCTGACACAAACTTATTTATAGTAAGCCTAAGTAGGGTGAAGTCTAGTCTGCTGGGTTCACCTCTCAGGATCAGGCCCTGGGTCTCCTGGGATTTAATTTCTCAGAGAACCACAGGGATGGCAGATGGGAAAGACTTGTTAGGTCATCCTGTCCACATGCCCCAGCAGGAGCAGAATGAGATTGTCTCTTTGCTTTGCTCTCAAGTGCCTGGTCTAGATTTAAACAACTCCAGCAATAGGACTGTTATTGCAAGAAAATTCGACTGCCTACATGCACTTCTGCAAAACCACTTTTTTAAAGCTCTTGATGTCCGTTTGTTAATTTTGCCTGAATCCCATCATAAAAGAGAAAAATGAAAGTATATTGTGACCTTGGGCAGATCAATCTATCTGATAACTTCAAAACAGAATTAAAGCACTTATCATAATGAAATGGGTTTGGGGTGGATGTGCTACAGGGCAGAGTTAATCTTTTTCTATATCCTAACTTTACATTAATGTGACTGGACTTCTTTAATTTTAAACGTAAAGTGAATTTCCAGTGTTTGCAATGCTTTATTTTGGCACGTATACCCTATAACTTGCTTACCTGAAAATTGCTGATATGCTTTCAACCTTGACTTCGTCTGGGTTGAAGTTATTTTTAATCTGTGGTTTTATCTCCTCTTTCCAGGCTATCTCTGGCATGAGCTACTTTTATTAGCTATGTGGTTATATTATGCGTGTTTGGCCCTTGCTTGGGTAGAAGAGGTTGCACAGATGTCTGTGTAAAATCAAGGACAGACATATGGAAGACCTACTGTAGCAACTGGAATTATTCTTTTTTTTTTTTCCTTTTTTTTTTTTTTTTTCTTCTTCCCTGAAGTAGAAAGGTCATGGGAAAATACTAATTCAGCAAACACAAAATTCTTTGTTTGAAAAGACTTGGGTTTAAAGTGATTTTACTGAGTCCAAGGTTAGCCTTCAGTGGAACCTGGCCAGGATTATGGGCCAGGAACTCTTGAACCTGCCAGTTTTCGAGCCCTGGGTGAGTTCACATAGTGATTAACCCCAGGAGCAGGGGAATGTGGGTGTTGCCTGTGGGTCTATTTTGCTGCTACTGGCTGTGGAACTGATAAAATGCCAGATGTGTTGGGTGTTGCACACCATTTGGAAAGCTTCCAGTTTCTAGGAAACTCAAAATTATACACATACTGATTTGAATCCAATCTGGACAGGAATTTTTTTTTTTCCTGTCAACTTGGAAACTCTGCTTTCCTGCCAATTATAGTCACAATTGTGTCATTTTGTCTGTGATGCTCTCAGTCTCATTAATGCAAATGAAAAAACCTGTGCAACCTTAGTAACTTCGTTTAGTTTTTAATATAAGTGGAAGGCATATCCCTGGAGATGAGCTGCTGCATTATCCAGGTGTACCACCTTCACTTCCATGCTTGAGAAAAAGCACCAAGAAATTATTTTTCAGTGTAATTTTCAGAAGAACATTTTTAGCCTCTAAATCAAATCTTTCCCTCCCTGCAAAGAACTGAATTCTATGACAAATTCAGGCCTCACTTACTGTAACCCATCTGGCAGATACACATAGATTTAAAGGAGAATGTTCCGTCTTCATAAGAAGGTATTTTTATCAGGAATATTTAACATCTGAAAAGGCTCCACTACTATACGCATGGGATGGTCCAGTCAGATACTAACGAGAGAAAGAGCTTAAATGACGGACTCAGACTTAATGCCTAACTGTTGGGTACCTGCAGTAAAGTGAAATGAATTTTGCTCACTCTCTTCTTGGAGTTGGGTTGTTTTTTAGAGTTGGCTTTTGTAGATTTTTGTTGATTTGTAGAAATCTATGCCTCCATGACCACGGCGGGCACTGAAATCTCGGCATGGCTAATGGGACACTGCACTCCCTATTTCCACCCTGGGGAGGCCAGGCTGGACTGGTGACCCATGCACGGTGGTGGTCTGGTGGGATGTTGCCTCCTGAGCTGCTCTCCTCCTGAGCAGTGTGTTGGGCATGCACGGTGCAACGTGGTGGCAATGTCAAGGAGCATTGCTCAGGTGAATCCCCACAGACTCTTGTGAGCTGCCATGTGAAGGGCAGTCAACCCTGCCTTGGAAAGGAAAGAGAAAGAGCTAAGATCTAGGGCAGATTTAGACTAGATATTAGGAAGAAATTCTTTACTGTGAGGGTGGTGAGGCACTGGAACAGGTTGCCCAGAGAAGCTGTGGAAGACCCTCCTGCCCGGGGTCTGTGAACATCTCCAGGGAATGGATGAGTTTTCCTCTGGATTTAACTTTATAGAATCACAGAATGGTTTGGGTTGGAAGGGACCTTAAAGATCATCTAGTGCCAATTCCCCTGCCATGGGCAGGGACACCTTCCACTAGCCCAGGTTGCTCAGAGCCTCATCCAGCCTGGCCTTGAACACCTCCAGGGATGGGGCATCCACAGCTTCTCTGGGCAACCTGTGCCAGTGCCTCACCACCCTCACAGGAAAAAATTTCTTCCTTATGGCATGAGGCCTTTAACATCAGTTGCTAGCTAATGCCTGAGAGAGGGGATGGTGGGTCCCATGGTTGGGTGGGACCAGGACAGAGCACAGCTCTGATGGGAACAGGGTCTCACTGGGAAATTACAGCAATATCTGTTTGCTCCCAGCTCAGGCTGGGGTGGACGATATGAGGCTCTCTAATGAACTCCCTGGCTAGGAAAAGATGACCTCAAAAAAGAACAGGGCAGCATTTGAATTAAATAGTAAGTTACAATGCACCATGCTCTTCACTCAGCATATTATTATTAGCAACTTCTTCTGACAGGTAGCCTGGTTATTAAATGTAATTTTTCCCTTGTTCTCTGCAGGTTCCCCTAAGTACGGAGATCAGCTCATGAAACCTGGCCTTTCTTGTTATTTTAGTCCAGGAGCAGCTGACGGTAAAAGTGACAAAAGAATTGATGGGGGAAGTGGGCCAGAGCGTGAAAAATCCGGTCGTAAAAGCCAGAGTGTTTGCAATAAAATATCTATACGTAAAGGGAGAGGAGGGAGGGAGAAGCAGGGATGGACAGAAAGCAGAGCAACGAGCTGTGAAAAGGGATGTCTGGACTAGATGAAGAAAGTCTAAATCCAGCTGTCAATGCAGTAATATTTCTTGGCACTTTTTGTTCTTGTTTCCCTCAGAAGAGATCACGCCCACAATGGTGGCTAACATGGGACTGTGGCTGGAGTCCTGGAACGGTAAGGTGCCGTAGGGTGAAGAGATGTGCTTGGGGCCTTCCAGGGTCATTGGCAGAGCCCACGAAACCCTCCACTGCTGGCTACGATGGGTGGGAAGGACCTTTCCTCACAGGGGTTGATGCTGGGATTTGGGTCTAGGGAGATGGTCTGGGCTGCAACGTGACCTGTGGGCTATCAAAGCAGGGTAGGAAACTGCATTGCAGGGTCAGCAAAAGCAGGTCAGGAAGAAAAGGCCAAATGAGTTAAATGCGTGAAACAAGTGCATTGCTAATCTGCCCCCAGGTTTGGGGCTACTCTGGGCCCTTTCCTGGACTCAAGGCTCAGGAGAAACAATTAATTTCTCCAGTTTTGTTTGAGGACAGGGAAGAGACCAAGAGCTGGGAGCAGAAGTAGACAGAAAAGATACCAGCCTAGAGGAAGGTGAAGCACTTTTTATATACATCCAATAACAAACTGAATGGCATTAGAGTGCAGTGGGCAGCCTCCTGGTGAGGTTTCTTTTGGTGCAAGGAAGGAAATTCATGCTGAAAACAAAATGGAGTGCCAGGACATCTGAGATGTCTCCCTAGGCTTGACCCAGTGCCTTCCTCTTCTATCCCAGAGAAGGATGAGAGCTCCAAAGCATGCCTAGGAAAGGAGGTACTCTCACAAGGCATAGTGGTGCTGTCTTGTGTTATCAAAATGGGAGCAAAATCTTCCATAATCACACAGCAATGGACATCAGAGTTGGCACTGGGGACAAAGGATGGTGATTCCTGGTGTCAGGCACTGGGTTTTCAGGGGTCGAGATACTTGTACCCCTGGCCTGTGCTAGATCAGAGACACATCCATCCAGTGGGGACAAAGGAGAGAAGACTAATGAACAACAGCAAGACCCTGGGATGTCTCCAGCTGTAAAAAGCCTGAAAAAATTAAAGCAAGGAAGGAAACTATTTTTTTTTCCTTTGGCAGCTCCTTCTAAACTGCAGGATGTTTAACTTCGAAATATGTCTCTGTTACACACGAGCTCACGGAGTAGCTGTTGGGTGATGTGAGCCTCTGAGGGACAGGAGTGCTCATGGCGTCTACGGTACTGCTGTCTGCATTTTGGGTCTGGAGACTGCTGCATGTGGCCAGGTGGGGTGGGATTAACTAGTCTGGAGGCAGGAGAGCTGAAATGCAGGACAGTGTAGACCATGCTCTTGAGGTTTGCTACTATGCCTCTTATACTTGTTGTGCTTTGAGGCATCCTCCTGCAGGTATTACCCCGTAGTGCAGATGAGCCATCTCTGCTCAGCCTTCCCCATGTACTTGAGGAGACAAGACACCCAGAAGACCTTCCTACATGTCAACCTCCAGGCCAAAATGAGCATGATGAGTGCTGGGCATGTACCAGGCTTTGGTCCACCTCTGAGCTGGGCCACCCCTGCCCAGCAGAGACACAATGCTCCCTGCATCTGCTCTAGGGTGAGGTGGTCCATGTCCTGAACCACACTGACTCACTCTGGGAAAGTCACTGGCTCAGGGGTGGACATTGCCATTGTAGAACCCCCATTTAGTCAATAATATAAAATATTTAATTCACTGTTTCCCCTGCTCATCAATGTGCTCTCTCCTCAGCTTTGCCAGAGCATCCTCAGTCTTACCTGGGTCACAGCATCTGTTACAGATGCCCGCAAAAAATTGTGGAAACCCAGAGGACATCAGATAGGGAGAGAAGATACTGTCCAGAAGCAGAGATTATAGTCTAAGGACCTTTCTGGGGCATCATACAATGAAAGATGGAGCATGGATGAGTCCCTCTCTGCATGGGATTTGCTTGGTGGCTTTTGGCAGCACAGAAAATGCATAAAACTAACACCATTTCCAAATCCAGGGCTGTGAGGCCTCTGCTTCTGGAACAGTAGGAACTGGTTCATATTTAAACTGGCCCTGGTTGCTTTCTCACCAAATGTGTAACTCAGCGTGGATCTCCTGACCACAGAGTCTTGTGAACTGAGAAAGGGATTCCTATGGCTGGCCAAATTCATGGAAGAAAAAATACAGTGAGGTTTATTAAGGAGAAACGCAACTCTTTTGACTGAAGTGGGGATTATTTTGGGTAAGTTTTACTGCAGTCCAGCCTTGTTTACATGCTCTTTCCTAGGCAAACGCTCGCTCTGATGTGAGACAGAAGGCTGATGAAGCCAGACTGGCACTCAGAGCGAGCGCTTGCCTAGGAAAGAGCATGCAAACAAGCTGGTGAGGATTGCTAATGATTAGTCTTGTGAAATATGGTATCATAAGAGGTGGGAAGTGGGGAAGGCAAAGCTCTTGAGTGTTACATCAGCATCTCATACCGATCTGTGATACAGCCATTCATTTTTGGAGCAGCTGGTATCAGTTCACTTTATGGGTATTAGAAAAGTTTATTTAGGGACTGACATGGAAGGAAACCTTGCAGTGTTATGAGATGGTGGCAAATCCTTTAGGAGCAGTTAGAGCAGTCCCATAGGAATGGCAGGGGACTGCCAAGCAGCTGCCCACTCTGTGCTTAGTATGCATGATATTTTTCTGCTGGCAAGAGAGTGTTTCTGCCTTTGTTTTTGAGGACTGGCTTGCCTTATTGTTGTTAGTTTAGCAGACATGTTGTATACCTTTACCCAGCCACTCAAGGTTTAAGAGGCTGGTAGATCTCAAGAGGTGTGCATTGCTTGTTGCTAAGTCCATGCTGCACCGAAAACCTACCAACCTAGCTGGTCTTGGGGCACTTCTAAGAAATCCTCACCTCCTTGCTGGAGGCAGTTCTGAAGGGAGAGAAAAAAGGCTCAATAACAGGGGAGAAGAGAGGAAGAGGCATGGCTTGGCGTTGGAGAAAGGCCCCTTGGCTTGCTCCTTGATTGCCCCCTTAATTTCGCTGGTGTTGGAGTGTCTGAATATCTCCATCATGACATGGGGCTTTGAGCAACCTGGTCTGGCGGAAGGTGTCCCTGCCCATGGCAGGGGAGTTGGCACTAGTTGATCTTTAAGGTCCTTTCCGACCCTAACCATCCTATGATTCTATGATTCTATCTGCATGACCTATGTGGGTACATTCCTGCAGTGAGGGTTCTTGTGAAGGTCTAAAGGGTGAAGGCACAGGAGGAAATGCTGTGCACCTCCAGCGAGTCTCAAAGGCTTTGCTAGGACCCTTTGCAATGCAAGGGGAGCTCTTGAGGGCATGCTGGAAACTGATGTGCTGTCAGTCTGTAAAAAACAAAGAGGGCCAGATCCTTGGGAGGGGTAAATCTCTAGAGCCTCATGGAAAACTAGGAACGTAAACTGATTTACAGCAGCTGAAAATCTGCCCTCCACATCCTATTAAATAAAGAATTATGTCATTAATCCCCAATCTTTTCTTGCCACCCTGGTCAATAAATAACTGCTAAACTCTGTCAGTGCATCTCAGTGTGCTGCTTCTGACAGAGCAGCAGATGTTTGAAGAATGCATGAAATACAGATGCCTAGAGCAATGCACTTGGCAGACTCTCTGACTCTGTTAATCAGCATTTTAGAGACTTCCTGCAGAAAATGTTGCAGCCAGATCACTGCGCCAAATTGTCCCAATGAGATCCTCCACAATTTTTAAGAAATCCTTTGTGATCTCATGCATAATGTTGGCCTCCATGACCTCCTGTGGCCATGAGTCCCACAAGTTAATTACATGCATCATGTAGAAGGAAAGCCCTTTCCTTCTGTTGGTAACAAACCCTCTGCCCAACTGTCTCTTTGGATACTGGTTGCATTCAAGCATGATCAGCAGTCAGAAACCATTCTCTTTTTTGCCACCTATGGTGTGCTTTGCCCTTGCTGGTCCCTAAGGAGCTCCATCTCAGAAAGCACAAAGCATGCAGTGCCTTGGGATCTGAATGTGGAGATGTGCCAGAGGAAATGCATTTTTTTTCCTCATTTATTCTCTTTTGAAAACCAAATGATGACCACATGTGTTTTGTGTTTTTCTCAGGTGATCTGTTTTTCCAAGGACTAAACACAAAAGCATCTTCAACAAGGCAAGAGGTGGTTTTGCCAGTAATTGCTCAAGTGGCCTCAAGCTGAACTCTTCCCTTTTAGCTTTCCCACCAGCTTGGACTGAAGAGCAGGTCTCTCTGCCCTATAACAAGTCATGGCAGACTACTAGTCAATGTTTTCCCATAAACATATGTCCAAAAGTGCTTCATGCTCATTTAAAGAATGAGCTCCATGCCATGGCCTCCTCAGGAAAGGACTGGGACAACCCTGAAAGCAACATGGGCTGTCAGCTTCGGTCCACTCCTAATCATCAAGTCTCTTCCAAAGATGGATGTTTCTTCTGCATGGGAATTGTTGGGCAAAGGAGTGGGTTACAACCTTTCAAGGGGGCAAATGTTTGACATAGGAACAAGACAATGTATGCAACTATTGCAATATGACATGAAGTCAGGCAGAAGAAACCTTATCTGATCAAGACTCTGATGACCAACAGATCTACATGTTGGGGAGATCAGAGGCACTGTCCATGCACTTCACTTTTTTTCCAAAAAACTGAAACCTTCATTCATGATAAAGACTGGCTTTGTCTGCCACCTGAGGTCATTGAGGACGAACTGGAGAAATTGGAAAATAGTATCCTAAGAATCAAGGAATTTATGTGGAACATTGACAGGAGAATGATGCTTTAATCACTGAAGCCATGTTTATTTTAGCCTATCTTTATCCGATGAATAAATAACACTGGGAGGAAGGAAGTCTTTATTAAGCATCCAACCTCCTTTCCCTGTTCAGCTGAAGAATTTAGAGATTGCAATAAATATGATTTTGAATCCAGAAAAGGCTTTTCCACAGAACTAAGGCAGGCCAACACTAACACTCCTAATCAAGTAAAGACAGACAGATTAATATCATCAAGCTGAAACCTTTTGTGCCATGTTTAGACATCAGTAAGAAGATTGCTGGGTATAACCTGAAAGCCCAGAGCCTTACCAAAACATCTGAATAGTGAAATAAAAGTCTGCCATGAATATCTCCTTTTGGGGATATTAGTAGATTTGTCTAGAACTGACCAGAATGCTTTCTGATGATTTTTTTTTTTTTGATCAAAAAATGCTGATTTAATTGAAACGGAAACTTTCCATGGGAACATAACAATTTCAATGAAACCTTAGTTCAACAAATTCAACCCAGATTGAATCTGTGATCAAAACCAGAGAGGAAGGGAGTTGAAACCAGGACAGTTTGCAGTTTTATCTGAGCTTGGTGATATGGAAATCTGATAGCACAGGGATGACAGGGGTTCAAACTCCTGCTGCAGTGAATACTGGCTTTTAAAAAGCAGAGCAACTCGACACAGAAGTGACAGCAACCTTGCCGTGATGAAGACTAACCATGTACTGGGCTGTATTGGTTTGACTGGGCAAGGCTCTGAGCAACCTGCTGTGGTTCAGCCCAGCTTTGGGCAGGGTTGGTATCCTTCTAGCCTGTGTGATTCTGTAATAACAGAGGTACATATGGGCTTGCTTGTGGCAGTGGTTGGAAGTTGGGTAGTTGAGTTGGATGAGGTTGAAACAGAGATATGAACTATGTCAGGCCATTTAAGTGACCTATGGACTGGCCAAGCAAAGTAACTGCATCTACCCCATTCTCTCTGATTATATGTGAAAAACTTGACGGCTTTTTTTTTTTTTTTTTTTTCTTCTCAGTCAGAAGTTCTTCAGAAGTTCTGAAAATAAGGAAATTATTTTATTGCCCACCCCACTGAATAGACAGGGAGAGCTGATCCCGGGCAGGTACATAACCCCAAGCTGCCTGCAATCTGCCCTTTGTGGTCCTTCCCTGAACTCTTCCCTGGTCAGACGGCGCTCCTTCTGTCATGCAGGGAGTTAGCACCACCTGCAAACATATGTGCCTGACTGGCTGAAGAGATCAGCAAAGTTATTAGGCGTGTCATGTCTGAATTCCTTGAGGTTTTCCAGAAGAGAAAGGTGGAAGAATTCCCAGCATACTCTGTCACCGATTTATGTAGCTTGGATCCATAACTGCTAAACAATGAGTGATCAGGGTTTGTTTGACAGCCTGGGCTAAGCCTTTGCACATGTTAATGTTAGGACATATTTTCGTTCTGATGCAGAACTCCCCTGGGATCAGGCTGGGCTTGGAGGGGCAACTGGGGGATGGAAATTTCTGCTGTCTGCAACCAGGGCTTTCAAACCACCGTGGTGCAGAGCAGGTGATTATTATGGCAGCAGGCAATGGCCAATGCCATGTTGCAGTGAAGCCAGGCTGGTTTCCTCAACCCAGACAACTTCTCCCTGTCTCCCTGTATCTCTGGGTAGTGGGGAGGCCAGGCTCCTATCTGACCAAGTAAATCACATTCCCAGTCTTGTTCAGGTAGAAGTAATGAGCCTAAAATGCTGGACAGAGAAGGATGAGGCTGGGAAGTTGCGTCTTTCAACCAACACAGTTTAATCTGTGCATCCCCAGCATGATAATGGGGCCAGCCCCAGCTTTCTGGCTGCCGTTTTTCAGGTCAGCATGTCAGCAGCTTGTACCAAGAAAGTTTATTTTTCTCAGCTAACATCTTGACAGGCCTGTTTTGTGTCCAGCTCTGCTCATCACGCTGCTTGCATCTACGCAGGAGGTGTTTCCATACACAGCCCTGCTCATGCTGCTTTACAGTCCAAGCCAATGCAAAGGTGGGATGTGAGTCAGGACTCACAGCACGAGCTCTACCCCCCACCCACCATAACAGGATAAGCCCTTTGTGTTGCAAAGCGGTGATTCCACATGGCCAGAGGTAACCTGGTATGCCCATCAACCCACCAGCACTTCCCATCCAGGAACGAGCTCTGTAAATCTAATTGCTATTTACTGAGCAGCTCCCTGACAAGCTCTGGAAGCACTGGGAACACACATCAGGGTGATGAAGATGCTCACAGCCAGGCTGACTGTGGTGGCTGTAGTCTGCTTCCCAGAGCTGCTAGAGTGGAGCACGCAAAGGCTCAGAGACAACAAAACTTGCTTAGCATCACTGCAAGGGCAGTGCAGCAGCATGTGGAGGCAGAGATCAGTGACCAGCAACACATGCATTTGTCAGGGCTCTGTACAAGCTGCTTTTAACCCACTGAGGTGGGGAATGGACAATGGACAGGACAGTTTCTTAAGGGCTTGTGCTGCTCATCCCTGATCTTGCTCTTGGCACCTTCTATCCCCACTCTGTTCTGCTCCTTTATATCCTCTATAAATGGTTCCTTGTCCTAAACATAATGATGGCTGTTTTCTCTCCTATCTATTTATTTCTCCCAGGATATTGGCAAGATACAGCAGAGAGTGGAATACCTTAGCATGGACACCTGCATGGCTCAGGCACTCCAGCAGTATCAGCCATTAACACAAATAAACCCCACCCCCGCCCCCGGCAATTCAGGGATGCTTCAGAGCTTCTCTTTCAGTTATTTAAGAGAGGAAGCTGGAGATGTGCTGGCACCGCCATCTGGTGCAAGTTTCCAGGAATTATCCGGCTGTGAGCAGCTCCTGCATGAACACACTCGCCTGGGATTTTATAGCTGGCCAGAGCAATGCCGATTTTGCTGGTCCTAGCCCAGCACTGCTGGCTGAATGGTTCAAGGGGAGATCACCTTGATCCTCAGCATTTTCTAGCCTGATTCTCCCCCTCAGAAATATTTGGGGCATCAAACAGCAAGTTGCAAAGAGTGTAGCAATGGGGGAAAGAAAGAAAAACAATTGGCAGTGGAGGCCAGACCTCTGACGTTCATAGGGAGCATCTGAGTCTATGGGGTTGCTAAAATTTGGCTAACTCTTGTCTTTAAGACAGACGATCTTTTAACTCTTGTATTTAAGGTGGAAAGCTGAGTGTCACCCTGGGAAAAAAAAGAGTATAATTTCCTATTTATAGGGGCAAAAGACTACAGAAGTCTCTGTAGAAGACCCAATAGCCAAATTTTTATTTTCCTCGATCTCAGTGCTTTCATTTGCTGTGTGTCTGACTAAGAGGAAGGGGAGCCATGTTCACAGGCATCACCAGCACAGCCCAGCTGAAGCAAGGAGTTTGCTGGGACTCCGTGTGTCATGGCACAAAGTTAAAAGCAAATGTCTGGCACTAAACTAATCCAAATGAAGACACTTGATGTGAGTTTTCCGGGATGAAAAACAAACAAACAAACAAACAAATGAATTACTTGAGCAAAGCCGCAGCTTTTTCTCACAGTGAAGCTTGATTTTGCAAA
>NW_010123023.1:23345-50506 GCF_000699245.1 Pterocles gutturalis
AATTGTTCCTGCAGACAATTCCCACAGCCTTTTCAGATAGGCAGGGGGTCACCAGCTGGCATCTTCTGGGCTGAATGGAGTCAATTAGTTCAAACCAATTAGGCAATTATTGGGTGTTACTAAACTGGAGTTAATTTCAATAAATTGAAAACAGCTGAGGCATTAAGCATCACAAAGCAAATCCAAAGGATTCCCCTATTCAGGTACTTCCTCCTCTGCACTATTTTTTCAGAAACCTTACCTATGATGTTGGCTTTGGCCTTGTGATGAAGAAAGAATGTCATCACCTTCCTAGGCGGTGGCACACAGAGGCATCTGACCACATCAGAAAATAGATGTATGAAAAGCCTGTCCTGAATCCTCTCTGGAAGAGTGAATCCAGCTGTCCAGATTGTTCCAGCAGGGATACACAAACAGCCAAGTTATTTGGTGAGTGAACTGGGATCCCAAGGATGGGCACCCATCTGAACTTTGCTCTAAGAACATTTTTCCTCAACTCCAAAAATCCCCTCCCCTGACATAGCATCTTTTCCAAATAAGACCTGGAGCAATTAAAGCCAGAAATGAGGCTTAGAAATGGGACTATTCCCAGCTTTACAGTGCAAGGCACTATATGGAACAAGTTTCCCCCAAGTTGTCCCCAGGTTTCTAGAATGTTCAGAATAATGCAGTTGCCTAAACATCTGGTACTGTTTGGGATGCATCAGGATACCTGAGAGATACAGAGGGAAGGCCAGATAGAACCACAGGACACTCATATCCTGCTGCTGTGGCAGTTGGAGGTTAGTGAAAATACCACATATTGTATGAAACACTTGTGTTAGGACACTAGATTGCACCCCTAGCATGCAGTAAACACCTACACGTAGGCACCTCTGCAGCCAATCTCCATCTGAAATCCTCTTAGGCTCTGTGCAGTCCTGGACGTGCCACATTGTATTGGACTTGGGCTGGACCCTGGTTCTAGGAAGGTAAAGGGTTGTGCTGGTGGAACTGGAGAGGAGAAGAAAGCATCCAAGACATAGTTCTCCAGTGCCCGTGAGACTTCAGAGAGTGATCTGAAATGCAAGAGAGGTTGACCTGGCAGCAGCAGACCAACATGTGGCTATTTCATAGAATCATAGAATGGCCTGGGTTGGAAGGGACCTTAAAGATCATCAAGTTCCAACCCCCTGCCATGGGCAGGGACACCTCCCACTAGCCCAGGTTGCTCAAAGCCTCATCCAGCCTGGCCTTGAACACCTCCAGGGATGGGGCATCCACAGCTTCTCTGGGCAACCTGTTCCAGTGCCTCACCACCCTCTGTGTGAAAAATTTCGACCTAATATCTAACCTAAATCTCCCCTCTCTTAGTTTAAAACCATTCCCCCTCATCTTGTCATTATTTCCCAGCACAAGCTTTGCCCAGGGTCCGAACATCAAGAACTGGTTGCCAGAAAATGAGGAATATCTGTGTCTTAGGTGGACCAGACCCTTAATTTTCTTCCTGCTGCTCTATGGCCTTTGGGCCCAGCTGTCAAAGTGAAGGAGCTAGCTTTTAGATGGAGCTTTCCTCTCACCTCCGTTGCTCCTGTAGCTTGCCTTGGTTCCCAGAGTCCTACATCCCAGAGAACAGAGGCAGCAGAGCCAACTCCTACTGACCCTTTCACAACTCACATTTCGTTGTATTGCAGGGTCTTCAGCTGGCCATGTGAACAAGCCCCACAAGATCCCAAACATCCTTCTTTCTGACCAGCTGAGAAGTAATCCCTCAGATTTATTTGAAATGAAGTTTACTGTGGTAGAAGTTGGTGACCTCTGCACTGAATAGCCTGTCTCAGAAATAAAAAAACCCCGTTGGCTCGGGCAAACCTGGTCTTGAACAGGGTCCTTTGCCATTCCATGACATGCTGGGCAGCAAAATATCTGTTGAATGCCATGGCAAGGATTTGAAAGCTTCTGAGGGGTTTGAGCTGGTCAATATGTGACTGAAGAAAGGAACTCGTGTCTGGTCTCAATGTATTAATTTTCAAAGGGGATCCCCTAGGGAAAAAAGCAGGGAGGGTTTGGGAGATAACAGGCTGCTAAATATATTCCAGCACAAAGCTGACAACAGCTAGAGCTACATGTGATATGCCTCTGGAATCCTAGTGGGGTTGATTTATCTTGGTGTTAGGCCTAATATACTTAAAAGCCCTTTATAAATAACCCAGGACCTTTTGCACTTGCTGTTCTACAGACTTACTTTGTTTATTTGTCTGGGTGAGCTGGGTCTGTCATTTTTGATGAAAATAAACTCCTTGTCAGAGACCTTTTCCTTTTGGGACCTTCAAAAAGACGCATAGAACAATTCTCTGCTTCTTCCCCACTTCCCAGCAGGCCCGTTAGTTCTCATCTTTTTGGCTTATAAAAGGCAAAGTGGTTTGGGGAAAGGTTAACTGGGCCCCTGTGGGTTATGTTTCTTCTGGCCTACAGAGCTTGCCTCCAAAGCTGAACCATGAGGCTTCATATTTTGGCTTTGGTTTTTTGAGGGGTAGGCACCCAATGGACTGGTAGAGCCCAAGATCACCCCAAAAGACCACGAGGCATCCACAGAGAAAGGCGGGTGACAGACAGACACGTGTCCTTTGTCATGGTTTGGAGAGGGTGTAGGAAGGTAAATCCCACCTGCCCCCATGCTACTTCATGTTCTCACAGGTATTTTGTCTGCAGAGAAACACCATGACCTGAGCTGTCACCACAAGGCTGGGAGAGGAAAATGGAGCAGGGGACAGCAGTTTTGGTCTGTGAAGAGAGCAACGGAAGAGTAGAGAGCTGCCTCCTGCCCTTCCAACCTTGGTCCCCATGTCTCACCTTATCTGGACACTGGGAGCAAGCCCACTTCAGTCTGGGATCGCTGCAGCAGGGAAAGTCTGGAGGATGATGCCACGGAAAGGGTCCCCAGATGCTGAAGCCCTTCAAGATGCAAGCTGAAGGGGAAAGATGCTGGCACTGATAGGAGCCCTTGCCTCCTTTCTCTGCTGATGGTGCATCCATCAGCTGTGGGAAATGGGTCCTATGGTCCTGACCTGCTAAGGTGAGATTGTACCAGCCATGGATAAAGGGTCTCTTGTCTTTAACTGCTGGAGGTCTGGTTTTCCAGCTCTGGAGATTACTGGTTTGGTGTGTGAGTGCACCAAGGAAAGGAGGTTGTCAGCTTTACTTTCTAAACCCAGGCATTTTCTTCTTTCCAAAGGTTCAGCTGAGCTTCTCTTCTGTACCCAGAAGGACATAGCTTTAGTGATGACAAAGGCAGATGTGCAGGAGTGTCCACAGCATGACACAGCTTTGGCTGTGCCAGCTCAAGACCTTGGTGCTGTCTTAAAGCGGGGTTGAAGTAGGTCTAGCTGGGTTGTGAAGATGTCAAACACTGGGACAGGTTTTGTGGTCTGCATCCTTGGAGGTTTTCAGGACCAAACTGAAAAAAGCCCTGAGCCAACGTGGGCTGATTGCTGAAGCTGACTCCACTTTAAGCAGGAGGTTGGACTAGAAACCTTGAGGTCCCTCCCATCCTGAATTATCCCATGAATCCTATAACCTGTACTATAGCTGTTGCTGGAGAGGAGGGGGAACTCAGCTCTACCTCAGACAACTCTGTAGATGGGCTCTTGGCCCACTGAAGAAGCTGTCACCATTTTTGAACTTGGCCCGAGATGGACATTTCAGCAAGAAGGAATTTGGGGTTTTAAAGAAGTTCATGCTCAGGTTGGGACTGCTGGGAGCTTTGGGACTGTATTTGCCCATTTCTCGCTATGGTTTTTTTTTTCCGTTTCTGCCCCTGACCTTCAGGTAATCTCCATCTGGGATGAGCTGGTTCATTTTTTTGCTATACAGCTGTTTTCACCCTACACTTTGTTTAGCTCTAGCACCAGCATTTCTCTGTTCTCATAGATCATTTGGATCAGCAGAGGGAGTGCAAGAGCAAGGAAAAAAGAAATGCACACAGTAAATGTAAGGGAGGTTTGATCTCTTGAGGTGCTCTATAAGCCTAATTCAGAATTGAACTAGCCCTGTGGAGAAGTGACCCTCCTGGCCACTTGCTGAGTGAATCCTTCTGCACTGTCACTCACAAAAGGGCCATCAGGCTTTCTCAGCAATCTTTCTTCACCTGGTGGATGTGAGAAAATCTCCTGATTGCCTGGCAGCAATACTAGCCCCACATAAAAAAAAAAAAAAAAAAAAAAAAAAAAGAAATTTAAAAAAAATGAGAACCTGCCAAACTCAGAATCGAGGTTAAAGGATTTTCATAGAGGTCATCTAGAAATCATCAACATTGCCATGAAAAAATAAAACATGTGAAAATCACCTGGTCAGCTACTATTTCACCATTTAAGAGTAAAAGGGATGAAGAGCTTTGTGCTACCAGCAATGTGACTTGGTGACCCTTAGTTTGGCAATGACACAAGTTGGCTTTGTTATCCAAAAAAAAAATCCAAGGTCCTCACATTTAGCATGTTGCACAAGGTTGCATTTAAGTGCTACTGAGGCCAAGGAGATTTAAGCACACAGATGAACGCTTTGCTGAATCAGAGGCTCAGCCTGTAAATATTTGTTAACTTAGTCCAAGAACATAGGGAACACAAATCTTACGGATCCAATGAGTGGCTGGTGCACCAGTCAAGGCACTCGACCCTTTGTGTTGTTTAACAAAAAAAAAAGAAAAAAAAAAAGAGACTTCAAGCAACTATTCAAATATCTGCCCTTCGTTAATCTTTTCTCAGTAATTATTAGCCCAATGAGCAAGCAGATCATATGCCTACCTATAAATGCAAGGCACTATTACTCATTCAATTTGCAAAGGAGAAAAGCAGAGAAAAATCCCCAAGAGCATTCAAATTGTGTAATTAAGATAAAGGCAAAAAAAAAAAAAAATCAAAGGTCTTTACCCACAGCTATCTGCCTCACCACATGGTGGGAACATTTTTTCAATGTCAGTGCTCCAAATTCACTGGAAGAGTGATCAGCCATTGGAACAGGCTAACCAGGGAAGGGGGGGGGGCACCATCGGAAGTGGTGGAGTCACCATCCCTGGTGTTCAAGAGACACGTAGATGTGGTGCTTAGGGACATGGTTTAGTGAGTTAGGTGGTGTGGGTTGACGGTTGGACTTGATGATCCTTTTCCAACCTTAATGATGGTATGATTCTATAAATAATGATACCATAGTAATGAGTCCAAATGATTTACAGGGGAAAAAGACTGGAGCCAAAGCTCACAAGGTAGCTCATGGGTTCCAGCTCCCATTACCCAGTTTTATCTAGGTACCCACAAACACACAACCCCACCTGCAAGCTGAAAGGGTGGGTTGCCATTTTGCTCACCTGCTGTTCATTGGTGTGTTTAATTGGCCAACAATTAATTTCATTAATTTTCTGTTTGAAGAAAGTCATGAAAGAGAGCTGCCAACTTTGCTCATGTACTTGCCATTCACTTGGCTTGTTGAAGGCATGGTGAGATTGGCCTTGCCCAAAGGTTGTAGGGCGTGCACAGGGACAGCCCACTCAAACTGGAGCTGCAAAGATCTGCTCCCAGGTGCTCTCAGTCTTTTTTATTCTGTTTAGCCTTTTATTTTCCCAACTGTTTTCTGGTGGGGAGGAAAGGAGGAGAAATGAGTTTGCCTTGTCATGAATTACATCCCTTCTGACTCCCCCTCTTGACTAAGTCTTCCAGCCTGGGGAGCTTTGCCATAGGACCATGCTCTGGTTGTCTAGAGTGGAAGATCCTGGTGATCCATGGTCCCTTCTGTGCAGGGCGCGATGGTGCCTGTGCAGTTCCTGAAGAGGGCATTGATGCACTGTGCATGGATGGGACCTGCAGATTCCTATGGCTGGACCTGCAGTTTTCCCATCCCAGCCCTGTGTCCCAGCCATCCCCACTGTGCCTGGCACTGCCCCACCAAAGCCAAGAGAAAAAAAAAGAGGAGTCAGGCCGCTCCAAAAGAGGAGAATCGGTTTGCCAGCAGATCAGTGGCTGAGTTGAGGCTACACCCCAAACCTCCAGACTTCACCAGCTCTTCATCCACACCCTCATCTGCTGCCTCCTCCTCCAACTAACAGTGATTTCTGCCTCGACAAGTTGCTGATAAGATCTGAAATGCCTCCACAAACCTCCATCCCTGAATGGCATGTGGCTGGGCATCACTGTGAAACTATGTCCTGTGGCTCCTCCTTTCCTCCCCTCTCCAGTGCACATCCCACCCCAGCCTGAGCCTCAACCCAAGGCTTGCATCTTCCTACATCTGCTCTCACTTTTTATTTCCCCCGCAAGGCAGTCTGGTGCAATGGGATACGCACCATAAACCAAAGCACAACTATACAAGACTGTGAAGACACTCCCCAGCGAGGTGCACACTTTCCTTACAGGGGGTAGAGCTGAGAAATTGCCATTTTTTCCTCAGAGGGGGATGAATTCACAGCTTGCCTGCCCTGGCCGGCAGCAGCACTGGGCTCAGAGCCCTCGGTGTAGGTCTGCAGAGCAGACAATGGTCTCCATCACCCCTGGGGGCTGTCAGTCCCCAAAACCATGCCAGTCCCAGTGATGGTTTATGGTATCCCAAGAGCACCGATCACAGAGCGGGGTTGCAAGCCACCAGGGAAGGCTTTCCAAACCCAGCAGGGATGCTCTTGGCATGGCAAGCTGCTTTTATACCACACCCCGTTTTTTTCCCCTTGTTTTCCTAAAGAAGCAAGATTTATGTGAATCATCCTGGGCAGTTTCAACCCAAACGATGCTGAGTAGAATAGCCCTGAAGGATATTGTGCTCCCTCCAGATTTACAGGGGAAAAGCGGTCACTGTCCCCAGGAGGGCCCTCCCTGTGCTTGGCAGAACCTCACCGAAACCATAGGCAAAAAAATGGGGTGAGCTGTGCCCCTCCATCTGTGGGAGCCCCTGCACTCCGGCACCCGCCTCTGCCTGACCACCCCAGCAGCCTCGGGTGTGAAAGGTGTTGTCTGAAGCTTGTCCCACACCAGATGCAGTCCCAGCTGGAAATGTGCAGAGGCAGCGTTTTGGGGCAGCAGGGAGAATAGGGGCTGGTGGGTGGGCATGGATGTATGGTGAGCAGGAGATGTTGGGGTGGGTTGGGAGCAGGGACAAGTGGTAATGTTGGGCTGTGCCTTTGGGGATGAAGTGGCACCCAGCTAATGTGTCAATCTACTGGCATGGACCCTTCTGCTGCAGAGGAGAAGGCTGGCAGAAATCCCATACAACCCTGTATTGCCATCGTCCTGTGCCCAACCTTTGTTCCCCACCTCTCAGAGGTGTTTGGTGTAGGGTCCCAGGCCAGCTTGGCACCATACATCCATGCTGGACCATGTGGCTGAGCCCCTCCGTGGTCTCACACAGGAGACTTCATCACGTCTCCTTCTACCACCAGCGGGACAGGGAGGCTGGGATGGCCTCGGCTTCCCAACGGGAGGGCACAAAGCAATACCCCATTTGGTTAATCCATCAGATGGGTCTCCACACACAGCCACCGAATTCATTCCCCATCTTGGAGGGCATGGCTTATTGCGACAGGAGATGATAGGACTGGGCAAGCCTGGCTGTGTGTGATGGGAGGAAGAGAATTGGAAGGGCAGGATGCTGGGATTCATCCCACCGGGTTGTCATCTCCCCCCCCACCCTGAATTTATCACCCGCTGCTAACTAGAGGCAGCCAGCTCTGTCTAATGTGGACAAGCCCCGGATGCGTGCTTGCAGGCAGGGAGGGCACGGCTTACCACGTCCAGGTGAAGGGATCTCAGATGCTTGAGCTCAGCTCGTGTCCTCAGGAGCTTGCAAGCCGAGCCAGGGCGAGGTGGTTGAAGAATGTGAAGGGCAGCAAAAGCCAGGCAGGCTCTGGTGGGGCAAGCACAGCCCAGAGCTAAGATTTTCTTCTGGCAGCTGGCACCAGACATTTGCAGGGGGATTATTTCTTCTTTTTTTTTTTTTTTTTTTTTTCTTCTCCCAAAGTGTCCTGAATGAACCCTGGCAGGAAGAGGATTATTTAAACCTGATGTGCTCCCTCTGGTCTTTCCAATGTGGTCAACCCCAAAAAGCTGCAGATGCTCTTCCACCTTCACTCACTGTCCCATCTGCCAGAAACTGCAAATCCCACCCCCCACTGAGCCTTCCCTGTCCAGGACCCCCTCCCTGGATGGAGGCAGAGGAAGCCACCCACACCCCCCTCGAGGATCCCCCCCTTGTCTTCCTCGCTCCTGGGGAGACCCGATGACACAGCTGGGGATGTGACCATGTGAGCTGTGGCAGGGCAGGGAGGAATCTCGGCCAAGATGCAGGGAGCAGGAAGGACCCGTGGCGCAGTTTGGTTTGGCAGCTTCTTACGGACAATAAAAGGTCAGGCTGCGGAGGAGCTAGTGTAGCTAGTGGTTTTTTTTTTTTGTTTTTTTTTTAATTTTTATTATTTCCCTGGCTTTTGTTCAAGGCTGTGTCCTTAACGATGGGGATTCTCTACCCCGGTGGCAGGCTGAGAGCATGGGTGGGCGGCTGGCTGTTTGTGCTGGGGGGTTGGTTTAGTGCACAAAGGATTTTTGCTAGAGCCCAGGCTGAGAGAGGAGGATAGGGTGGGTGTGAACTCAGGGTGAGTCTGTGGTGGAATTGGGCACCAGGATCTGGCTTGATCCCAGGTCCAAATGTCAGGCATCTTCTCTTTTGCACTGAGGTTTTGGGGGCTACCAGGGGACTTACTTGGTGGATTAGGAATTTGTGGAGGAAGACACATCTTGTTCAGGAAGCTGCACATGTATTATAAAATAAGGGCAGGCTCTTGCCAAAAAGCCCCAAGCAAAGCCTGAGAGGGTCCTTATGGAAAAGGTCAAGTGGAGTTTTCCGGTATGGTCCAGTGGCCTCAGTGGGTCAGCTGCTTCACCTCTTGATTTTGGGTGGGATTTGAGGTTTTAGAAATGGTGGTGTTGCTTCCTAAACTTCCTGGGGCAGAGACAACTTCCTACGGCTGTGCCTCACGCCAGCTCTGCAGAGTCCAGCCCCATCCCTGCTGTCCTGCAGCCCGAGGGTCAGAGACCACAACAAGGACAGTGCTTTGCAGATCGCCCTGGTTGCACATCAACAGCTCAGAGGGGTAAGTGAAGCTCTCACCGGTGTTATCCTGTCGGGCTCCACACAACAGCCTTCTCTTGACCACTCTGAAAAGTCACAGGGAGATGCTGTGAGCCCCCACGAGCTTAAATGCTGCCATTATACCTGTCTTCTAACAGAGCTTTCCTAAAAACTTCAGGATGCAATAAGGAAAACAGTTCTTAATAGAATCATAGAATGGTTTGGGTTGGAAGAGACCTTAGAGATTATCAAGTTCCAACCCCCCAGCTATGGGCAGGGACATCTCCCACTAGACCACGTTGACCAAAGCCTCATTTTGCACCCTATGAGTTATACGATATTCTTTTCTCTGTTGGGATCATCGTAGGACCACAGGACAATTCAGGCTGGAAGGGACCTTAGGAGGTCTCCTGCTCAAAGCAGGGTCAGCTATGGGGCTCAGCCCAGTTGCTCATGGCTTTATCCTGAAACCTCCCAGGATGGGGACTGCAGATGTAACTGGTTGAGGAGCTGCAACCAGAAGGACCCCACTTCCCAGCTGGGTCACTTGGCTGTCGTAGTTAGAGACGTGTCTCTCTGCACTACCAAGCTGTGTCTCTCTCAACCTGGCAGATCTGCAACCCAGAAAGAGCCTTAAGACCTCTGGCCATGGTGTTTGGCAGCACCTATAAAGTCTTCATGTTACCCCTTTATCACAGACCTGGTTTTCAGTGCTGAGCATCCATCCACCAAAAACAAGTGCCTTGAACTGAGCACCCCGAAACCTGTCTGGCCATCCTTCTCTGTCGTCCGCGTCTGCCTGAGAGCTGCAAAACAAGCCGGTGTTGTTTGCCTTCAAGATCAAAGCTCATTTAAATGCATTGCTTCTCCCTGTCTCCACCTGATATCCAGACGAGATGCCCTGGCATGGGTGAGTCAGTCCCCGGCTGGATTCAGCAGCACTGCCAGTCTCACAGTTATCTCTGGGAGGCGGACGCAGCTCTTGCCTCGTCGTGCTTCTCCCAGTGCCGAGCTGTCAGGTTTCTAGTCATCTCCTGCCCTCGGTCCTTGGACTGAGTCCCAGCTTGGCTTTGACACATCCCTGGAGGCTGCCTGGTTGCTGTGGGAGAGCCACGCAGCCTCCTCTGCTCTGCAAGCCCCAAGGGAGATGTTGCAACAGAAACCAGCACCTGCAGCCAAGGAAGGGCATTTTTTTTCCATAGCCACTGCTTTTGAAGGGAACTCCCTGGCTGCGTGCAGCACACGTAGCTCTCTGGCAGGATGCGGGAGAGGTTGTCAGTTGAGGTTTTTTTTTTCCTTTTTTTTTTTTTTTTTTAAGGATGCGCTGACAAAGCTCCAGGTGGCTGTTTGGCAGTCACGCTTTCTTCTTGGCTGCTGATGCTGACAGCAAGTGACTCAGCCCTTTCCAGGCTCTGTGCAAGGCTCTTCCCCTCCTGCCACTCAAATGTTTGCTCTCTCAACAATTAAAACAAAATTCTGCTCCGAGCTCCTGTCCTGTGAGCGGCTCAGCCAGGACAGCGCATCTCCTTGCTGTGGCCATGGCACAGAGCAGTGATTTGCAGAACCCCTTTTCTGAACACTGGGTGGGTGGTCATGTAAGTCTGGGCAAAGAGTTTCTCCTTCTCCTCCTTGCTCTGTTTGCAGGGAAAGCTCACAGGGCAAAACCCACCCCTGGCAATCCGCGTTCCTGTACCTTTGCCAAACAGCGCCTCATTCCCCGCTTGACTTTTCAGCTACATTTCTTGAGAACATTTTAATTTTCTTCCCAACCCAAGTTCTGCCCTACACTTTCATACCTAACAAGCACGGGAGTTTCCAGATACTGCAGTGCAAGCAGGACAGCACCTTCCAGCCTCTGGTGCTCCGTGCCCAGATCCACAGGGTCCCTCAAATCCTGGGGGGAGGTGAGACCTTCACCCCTGCAGCCTCCCATCGCTGCACAGCCTTTCCCTGATGGTGCGTGTCTCCCTGGGCACAGAGGGAAGCTGGAAGACCCCTTTCAGACAGCACAATGTCCTCAGGTGGAGATGTTGCAAAAAGGGCTGATTAGGAAACCAGTTCTGTATAGAGTCATAGAATGGTTTGAGTTGGAAGGGACCTTAAAGATCATCGAGTTCCAACCCCCCTGCCACGGGCAGGGACACCCTCCACTAGCCCAGGTTGCTAAAAGTCCAACCTGGCCTTGAACACCTCCAGGGATGGGGCATCCACAGCTTCTCTGGGCAACCTGCTCCAGTGTCTCACCACCCTCACAGTAAAAAACCTTCTCCTAATATCTAATCTAAATCTACTCTTTCAGCATGGTTTTCTATATAAGCTGGGTGTCTGAGGACCCTCTGCAGTGGTGGAGCTCTGAAAGAAGTGTCCATGCCAGCATGAGATTGATCCTTCCCAAATCTCCAGTATTGACTCTTGACTTGATCTCTGTTGACTGGAAAGGGAGCCAGGGATGAGACTACACCATCAACACCCACCTTAATCTGGGTGGATCTCACTAATTTTGGTGTTGGCAAGACATAGCTGTGATGGGGCTACCACTGTAGGTACCGACCTCCTCTGCTGAGAAGGGGTTAAGGCACTGTAGACCATGGTACCAGTTGGGAAGAGATTCCAGGACCTGTGAGTGGCCAATTCAGACCTTTTCAGACCATAGAATCATAGAATCATAGAATCATAGAATGACCTGGGTTGGAAGGGACCTCAAGGATCATTTGATGGGCTTTCATAATGTTCCTCTTGGGGAGGGCAGGAACCTGTGCATGGAATGGCAGCAGCCAACACAAAGAGTTGAGGGCCCGCCTGCAAAGGGGTGCATGTTTTTAGGTGATGGAGGAATGCAGGCACGTAGGAGACAGCGTGTACGGGCAGGAGTGTGGGTGGGTGTTTCTTCAGCACACACACTGGCATTCAGAAGTCACCCTGGCCCTCCTGGTTGGGAGGCAAGGCAGCAATTAGGCTGATTGAAGGCCCAGTTGCTTATTGCACAACCCTGGAGGCAGTGCTGCTTGCAGCTTTGTGGTTCAAAGCATGTGAGGAGATAAGGAGCTGCCTTGCAGAGCAGTTGGGGACCACTGGGGCAATCCAAGAATAGCTCTGGCCATGCCACCCCACTGCACTCTGACCTGCAGCCCTCCCCTCTTCCAAAAGTCAGCATCTCAACAAAATGCCTCTCGGAGCCTAAAGCAGTAGAAGGGGAATTTCCTCCCCCTTTCCCCACTTACTCCACCCAACCCCTTGTAATTATGCGGGAACTCACACAATTAGTGTCAGCTTTCCTTGCTTACCAGCCTGTTCATGCAAGCCCCTGCTCCTCAGCCTCCATGGAGCCTCTTGGTCTTTGCCTTCCTGCCTTGGTCATGGTGGACAGAGTTAAAAACCCAACTGGTTCCTTGAGCAAAGACTGTTTTTGTGTCTGATGGGTGGTCTCTGCCAGTGGTGAAGCCCTGAGCAGATCTCCAATGGGTGTGGTGTGTGTAACGACTCTTGGGTATCTAACCAAGGTTAGGCCATGCTCTACTGGACATACCAGTTACGTCTTTCCTTTGTCTGCTGTTTTCATTGGTCTTGTAGGAAAATGGTGTTGTTGGGACCTCTCATGTTCTGCAGGGTTAAAACAATCATTGGATTAAAATTCTTGGGGTGGAGAGATGGACAAATGGGCCTTACAAGCCCTGTTGCAAATAATCATCGAGACTAATCCTGAACCATCAGTCTGGCAGTGGAAGTGTAAGGAAACGTGATCACACTCCTCAATCTGAAGCTGTAACGTAAGTGTTCACCTTGCAGGAGCCTTGCAGCAGCTTCCCACTGGCCTGTGCCCCCCTTCCCTAACCTGGCGCTGAGCTGGTGGAAAGTTTTAACTTGCTCAGTTGGTTCTGGCCTTGGATGGGACAAAACATGTGTCCTGTTCTTAGAAGTCCTCCAAGGGCTTGAATGTCACAGCTTCCCTCTAAATGTCCATTTTGCCAGCAGAACATCTACCCTAATATTCAACCCGGCTCCTCCTTGCTGGTGTGCTGACCAGTCCACCCAGTCTACCTTCCTGGGTGGACTTAGGTCAACATCTTGTGTTGCTCAACTGGGAGATGCTGCCCCAAGACCTCAGTCATTGAGCAGCTGCCCTCCACCCAGCAGATACAGCTGTTCAACTGGTCTATAATAGGAAAAGCAGCAATGGAGGGAGAAGCAGCCACCAGATCTCTATCTACAAGATCTTCCTAACCCAGGTGTCCCTGGCAGGTGTACCTGTGCCGGTAGACAATGCATATCTAGGAGCCGGTCCCTCCCATTGCTGTTTCATGCCAGAGCCCAGAGAGGCTGGTGACAGTCGATGTAGGTATTTGGTGTATTTCTGGTAGAAGGGCTGCCCATTGCATAGGCGGCCTTGAGTGATGAGGCTCTTGCATGCCATATTTATTAGCCATGGTCCCTTGGGACCCAGCTGGGGCTCTCAGTTGAGCAGCTTGTCCAACAGCACCCTACAGCCTTGGGCAGCTTGTCCAAGAGCACCCTACAGCCTTGCTATGTGGTCAGCTCTTTCCATGCAGGATAAAAGGCATCTCTGAGCCTTACAACACCTTTTATCCAACTGCATCAGTTGAGACATGCTAGACAGAGGATCAGGGTGTGTGTGGGCTCTGCTTATGCCAATTATTTGATGATGAAGTGGGTACTTAAAACACCATGACACACTTTGTAAGTGAGCAGCGCAATTATCTCACTCAGCCAAGGGAAGTTCACTGCTGCAGACCAGCTCTGGGGTCTCCCAGCTACCAGACCCTCCTCTGGAGAAGACATTGCTTGGACTGGAAGTATGTGCTGTGGTGGCTGGACTCTGGCAAGGTGCTGGCTCCTGACCCTGCTGTGATCATGGTGGCTATGCTGGGGGATGCTGGAAGTGGGGACTACCTGGGCGTGCAATCACCACTGAAGACATTCATGGTGTCTTGCTATGACAAGCTAAGTCAGCTAAGGGCTGGAGATGATAGACCATGCAGTGACTATGCTGGATGGGACAGAGAGAAGCCCATGGGGAAAAAGGCTTTATGTGAACGCCTAGAGTTGTGGTTGCACCTCTGTCACCTGCCTTGGCACTGGGTGAATCAGTTCTCTCTGTCCAGGGCTCTACTTTACCTAATTTGACTGCAGCCCATCATCTAATCGCAGTAGGTCCAACCCTTTCCCAGACACCTCTGTTATCTCTCCTGGGAGCTCTCAGGAAAGGGGAACAGGATCAGAGGAGGAAAATAACCAAGGGAATGGGTGGGGGATGTAGCTGGGACACATTTGGGATGGGATGGGAATGGGCTGAGGTCTCCTGCCAAGGGGAGGCAGCAAGACCCCGACAGCCCCCCCATGCATGCCTCCACTATCCCTTGGACAGAATTCAGCTCTGCCTTTGTCTCCCTCACCTTGGGAACTCCGCCATTAGCAGCACGGCAGTACACAGGGATGTACAAAACAGTGAACGCTTTTTATTTCGCTGCTGGAGTGAAACCACTGTAATTTCATAAAACTAAAAAAAAAAAAAAGTGATTACTAAAAGGCATACATTTTTCTTCCTTTTTACACAACATGTAAGTAAATAGACAAGTTTCTTTTTAAAAAGATTATAAAGTGTCAAGATCCTATACCTCATCTGCATATTCAAAGTGATGCCATCTGATACAAAAAGCATTGGGTATAATAATTTAGCTATGGCTCAGACCAAAAAAAAAGAAAAAAAAAAGTCATCTGGGCTTCATCTACATTCTACTATGGTTGCCCACGGAGTTAAAAAGGAAAATACACAGTTCTTTGTTGCACAGAAAGAAACAGCAGGGAAGTCAAGAGTTCATTGGGAGATTGTCATCTAAAGGGAAGCCGAGCGCAGCGGCGAAACACCCCCCTCCCCAGGAGCCTGCGAGCGGGACCACAGCCAGCCCGTGACTCCCTGCTGTGCAAAAAAACCAGCTGCATTTTTCTCCCACCGGACAGTATCCCATCCAAATCCACCCGCCAAACTGCACCTACCCAGCTCCCTGGAAGCAAATAAGATATAAAGATGCTGGAAACTGCGTGGAAGTCATGAATCTCCTTGTGCGCTTTCCCACTGGGACTAATAAAAAACAAAGAAACCCCAAAAAAAAAAAAAAAAAGAAAGCAACTTGTTCTATTGTAGATAGAGCAAGACTCTCTGCAACCTCGGGAAATCTGTTACTCATAATCCTCCTCATCTGAAGCTCCCAGCCCAAGCACCACAGTGTCAGCCTTATTGCAAGACTCATAATACAAATTCACAAACGCAAAGTCTTTAAATATGTGTCACCAGACCTTTCTTAAATAAAGAGCTGGCCATTTGGGACATCCATGTTGCCTTGCTTCCCACCACCGCCTCCACCACGCGCTCCATCCGACTGGCAAACACGGAGAACAGAAGGGACACACAAGCCTCCTAACCAAAACACAGGTAAGGGCACACATTTGTCAATGGACAGCTATGGATTCCTGCTCAGATTTATTCCCTCACACACAGTTCAGCCATGACTGAGTCTTGGGCAAAGCCTACAAGCTCTTGGTTTGATGGTTAGGGCATCTGAGCTTTGCCATGCCTTGGGTCTCCAAAGCTCTTGCTACCAGTTTGAAGCCCTGTCCCTGCAAACTATGGCAAGATAGTGGGTTTCCATGGAGGGAGTGAGGGAGCTGGATAAGGGTGAGGAGGTATAAAACCCACTTTGTGCCTTTGCTTCTGCAGGGAATGGCAGGTTAAGGTGGTTGGTTTGTACCCAAAGCCTTGGGGGTGTCTGTTCCCTATGACATCTGCCAAGACCCAGTGGAAGACAACTGAAGTAGTAACAGAATTAGCCAATATGTCAGATTTTTAAGGTTCTCCTTTCAACATCTTGGCTTCTGAGGTGAAATGAGGATTAGCATACAGAGACCCCAAAACCAGCCCAAACCATGAGCCCTTCCTTGGCCGCTTAAGCCTCACTCTGGTGCTGTGTCTACTGAGCTCCAACTTTCCCTCTTCCCCAACTGTCCCAAGATTTTTACGAGGGAACCCGGCTCTTTGAGATTTCTAACCCTAAACCTGGCTGGAAGACCTCTGTTTCCCCAGCCTGTTATGTTTCTGTAACCATCTCTAGGCTGAAACATCGAGTAGCTGGTACCTCAGAGGCAGGAACCCAAGTTCCATATAAAAAAAAAAAAAATTCCCAAATATTTGGCAGTCCAACCCAGAGAAACTTTCGAGTGGGTTCAAGCCCTCCATTCAAAGATGGCAGCTTCTGGGCTGCTGAGGTGTCCTGTCCATGGGGCAGCATATAGGAGGTGACAGCAAGTTCCAGGACAGGGGGGAGACATCCATTAAAAAAAAAGAAAAAAGTAAAAAAATAGGACAATTAAAGCAGCATGGTTGGTTTTTGATGGTTTTTTTTTTGCAATGATTCACTAAACCGAAGAGTATCAAGATACCACTCTGACGGTATCCAGAGGTGCTCAGGATTTGTCCACATGGATTGTACCAGGTCAAGGACTAATCTTACACTAGAAGCTTTCTGTTTTTAAGGTGTTTGGGTTGATGCTACATAAAGTGAAGGAGCACTGCAAAGCCTTTCCCCCACCTCGTGTTCCCCCCAGACAAGCCCACCAAGCTGAGATTTGGGTGTACTCTCATCAGGACTAAGCACCCAGCACTTCCACCATCAAACCCCATATGGAGGAGGTGAAGAGTTCCTGTGGCCAAAGGAGGCTGAATTCAAGCCCCTCTGTCCCCATCCCAACCCCAACTCAAAAGCATCATGGCTGAAACCCTGGACCACTTGCCCTGAGCGATCAGCCATGAGATGCTTCCATGACTGTGGGTGAGGAAAACATTTCTCCTCTTGCCAGGGCAGAAATATCTCCAAGCCTGCAAAGCAACATTTCCCATTACTTTATCCTAAACTCTTTGTAAGGCTTTGGTGACCAGGGAGTGCATGAGACCATGAGGTCTCTTGCTAAGAGGGATTGGGGCTGTCCCCATCAGAATGCTTGAGCCACCTCCTACTGCTCAGCATCACCTATTTTAGCAGGAGGACACAACAGGGCAGGAAGAGGATGGTGACCCACCCAAGCAGGACTGCTGTGATACAGGATCATGCCTTTTTATCAGACCGATTTCTCACTCTTCCCAACCAACGCAGACCCTTCAACCACCGCCACCTTCCCCATGAGACATAGGAACCAAAAGCCTGCAATGGGGCAGGAGAAACTTGAGGGACCAAGGAATGTCTCTCAATGTGGGGGCTTGGACAGGTCCGAGGTGTGTGGTTTGACAGGTCTGGGGCTGTGTGTGGAGGGTCTCCACCTTGCTTGTCTCCAGGATGGCCATCCTTGCTATGCAGCAGGGCTGGCTTCCATCAGGAGAGGAGGAGTGAGTGGCACTGGAAACATCTCTGAGCCCACATCTGTGGCACTAAGATGTCCCCGACTCTTCTGCAGGTACTGGAAGTTTCTAACCAGCCTTCCTCACCACTTATCCCAAGAGATGAACCCTCTGAAGCAAATATCTCTTTAAGTTATGTTTCAGAAGGCATGCAAACCTTTAGAGATACCAAACACAGGGCACTGACGGCATCTCAAGTTGGGCAGCCTAAAACCACAAGATGCTGGATGACTAGCCCTCCTTGCCCCAACATCTGCCATCCTCTGCAGCTGACAGGGTGAGCAGCAGCGAGGCCAAAGGATACCAGAACATTCTTTGGGCCATACATACGCCCTGGTGACAGCAGATATCAGCTGGCTATAATCTGGCGGTGCAGACCAGTCTAGGGGGTCCTTGTGGGTCACCTCGTGGGCTCCACCAGGCAGCGATGGGAGAAACAAAGGCCAGAGGACATGCGGAAGACAAACAGGGTTTTTTAAAGTTATTTTTTCCTTTAATTAGCAAATTTCTTCTTATCCTCGTCAAAAGAAAAAAACACCCCCGCACCCCCTATGTGTGCCCTCCACTCCAGCTGCTGCAAGCGTTCAAAGGCAGAAAGTTGAGAGACGTTTAATGTTCCGGCTTAGGGGCAGCTGAGTCTACTACACCACGGCACACGCTGGGGGGTTTTTGGGGTGCCAGGCGTTGCGTTACAGATGCCACTGGGTGTGGGAAAGGCAGGTGCAAAAATTTGGTGACGTGCTTCTGCCAGGAGCACCTGAAATTCCCCAGGAAAGCTGCAGCCCAGCCTCTTGGACAGCAAACGCAGCGGTGGAGGACATGGATGTGCCCCAAGATAGATGTTGCGTCCCCAGGGCATCGCAGCCAGAACTGGGGTTTCTGCCACTGCCTGGTGACGGGGACACGACAGGAGAGAACCCACCACCCTGTGCATTAAATTTGGAAGCTATAAATAAGAGCACCCAACACTTTTGGGAGACCCAGTGCTGACCCTGCACCCTGGCAAAGCTGGGTGTCTCAAAGCCCCACCATGCTCCCCAAGTTTCCCAGCACAGCATCCCGTCTGGCATCAAGGTGACAAGGAGATGGTGACATGGCAGAGGAGCCAGGAGAAAGGGAATGGTGCTGGGGGAACTTAGCTCAGCCCTTCCTGTGGCCACAAGGCCAGCCCCAAGCTATGAGCCCCCTTCACTTCTCCCTGCCATCACGATCTCCCCCCAGCCCGAGGCCATTGTGCCATCCCCACCTCCATCCCCGCCGCTGCAGCCCTTATTTATAGGGAAAAGGTGGGAAAGGGTTTTTCTGGGGGTGCTCCAGCCCTCCTGCTCCCCATCCCTTCTCAGCTGGCACAGCCCCTGACTCCGTCACCCCAAACCAAGCACCCTCTGCCCATCCCTCTCAGTGCAACAGGAGGGGAAAGGGAAGAGGGGGAAGGCGATGAAGAACCATCACGTGAGCTCATTGCCTGCTAATACCAAGGGCAGCACTGCCTTCCCTCCTCAGGGCTGTAGCTGGAGAGAACAGGTTTTTTTTGGGGATCCAGCAAGATGACTGTGCTGTGGGTGCTGGAACATGTACATCAGTGGTGCTCCATGTTGCCCCACCCCAGCCCTGTCAGTGGGGTGGCGCGTGGGGTGTGCAGGGCTGGGTGAGGAGGTGAGGGGGTGGGATGTGTTGCGAGTGCCTGGGTGTCTTGTGTGCACAGATTTTTTTGGCAAGAGGTCATTGAGGTTACATGATGCAGCATTTGTTCTTGTGATTATGAGGGTCCTTAAATCGGAGTCTTTGCTTTGGTCGGTATTTTTCCAAGTACGTCAGCTGCTTGCTGTTGATGGCTCCTCTGCGCTTCCTGCGGGGACAGAGAGAGCCAGCACGGTCAGCAGTGCGGCAGGAGAAGACCTCCCACCCCAAACCCACCCGTGTCAAGGTGATGAACCTCCCTGCCTGGAACAATAAGGGATTTCAAAGAATCATCTAATGGTTTGGGTTGGAAGGGACCTTAGAGATCATTCAGTTCCAACCCCCCTGCCATGGGCAGGGACACCCTCCACTAGCCCAGGTTGCTCAAGCCTCATCCAGCCTGGCCTTGAACAGCTCCAGGGATGGGGCATCCACAACTCCTCCGGGCAACCTGTTCCAGTGCCTCACCACCCTCACAGTAAAGAATTTCTTCCTAATTTTGGAGGCTGTGTGCATCCTCTGGGGATGGAGATGGGCACCAACTCCAGGAGCTTTTCTTGCTCATCCTCCCTGCAAGTCTTAGGACATGGAGAGCCAGGGAAGAAACATGGGGAGGTGTCCCAAAGTGGGGTGCCTGCCAAAGGTCACCCAAGGATGCTCCAGGTTGCCACTGAAGCCTCCCACAGCCCTGATGCAAAAGCACAGGGGGCTTGATGCTGGCCCTCCCTTTTCTCCCCACTCACTGAAAGAGAGAAAAGCAGCCCCAGTGCCCTGAAAAAAACCCTGGGACATGACACATCTCTCCATTCCCTTGGAGAAAGGCTGCTTCCTCCTCTGACACCAAAACATCGCTCAACTTACTGTCGGATGAACTGGATGGCATCTTCATACTTCATCCCGCTCTCAATCAAGGCCAGCGCGACGAGGACGGGCGCGCTGAAAGGCAAAGGTGGTGGCAGTCACTCCCCAGCCACCTAGCCCAGAGGGTGACATCCCATCCCAGGGCAGGGGGACACACTGTGGGGCTGTAATGGTGGCATTGCAGGCCATCAATAGAGCTGGCTTTTAGTTTGTAATTTCCTGACATCTGGCTGCAAGCACTGCCCCAAGGAGCATTTTGGGGTAAAACCCCTAGGATGAGGGTGGCAGCTGTTTCCTGCTTTTCTAATGAGCAGGGAACTTTGGAGGTAAATCTATAGGAAAGTGCATGCAAAACCTGACCTGTAGTGGGGGGAGCAGCAAAATGCAGCAGGTCTCAAAAACCATCAGCTCATGGTTGTAGCGGGATGCATTTTGCAATATTTCCATGATGAGCTCTTAGCAAAAGCAAAAAAGCTGCAAGGCACTGGTAGGACAGCACTGAGCAACCCGGGTCAACCCCCACCAGCACCCAGGATTTGTCCATAAGAAGTTCAAGGAGAAGCTCAGGCAGCAGATCCCCCGTTTACCCCTATTTCATAGAATCATAGAATCACAGAATGGTTTGGGTTGGAAGGGACCTTAGAGATCATCTAGTTCCAGCCCAAAGGCTTTTTCCCACTAAGGCTTTACTGCATGCAAAAACCCTGCTCAAAGGGGGACTGGGAAAGGGAAGGAGGAGAGCCAGGCATGGTTTTCCCTCTCCTCCCATCGTGGGTGGGGTGGCAGTGGGGGTACTGGGCTCTGACTTACCGCCCCAGGCCAGCCACGCAGTGCACGGCCACGCAGCAGCCAGGGTCTTCGCAGAACTTTGTCTTCAACAAGTTGAGCCAATCTTCCACTATCTTGCTGGGAGGAGGCGCTCCATCATCGAATGGCCAATCCTGCAACGGTGGGGGCAAGGTGAGGGGAAGAGAGAAATGCTGTCAGACCCTGGGGAACAACTCAGGGGATTGCTTTTTACTTGGGCGCGATGGTGTTTTGGTCCTGACAGCTAGACCTGAGCTTTGGGGTGCTGCAACTCCCATCCTTCGCCCTGCCAGCTTCTGTCTAAATCCAGCATTTTGGAGCACAAAACGACTTTGTAGGAAGTTTGAGCATAGAATCATAGAATGTCTTGGGTTGGAAGGGACCTCAAATGATCATCAAGTTCCAACCGCCCTGCCATGGGCAGGGATACCTTCCACTAGCCCAGGTTGCTCAAAGCCTCATCCAGCCTGGCCTTGAACACCTCCAGGGATGGGGCATCCACAGCTTCTCTGGGCAACCTGGGCCAGTGCCTCACCTCTATCACAGTAAAGAATTTATTCCTAATATCTAATCTAAATGTGCCCTCTTTCAGCTTAAAACCATTACCCCTTGTCCTATCGTTACACCTCCTGATAAAGAGTTCCTTCCCATCTCTCCTGTAGCCCCCTTTAAGTACAAGTGAAGGTGGCTTGGAGATGGTTGAAAACACAGGGCCTGACGTGGTACCAAAATTCAGCTTGCTGCAACACATGGGAGTGAAAGTGAACACACAGCCCTGAAAGGATGCGCTGGGGAATCCCTAACACAGTCCTAGAGAGAGCCGAAGGGAGCTACAGGGGGCCATTAAATAGCACCCTTCAGGAAAGGCTCTTAAGGGACAAAAAAAAGCACACATCTTCTGAGCTTTATCCTCAAGCTGCATGGATTCAACATACAAGCTCAGTGACAAAATGGGTACAATGGGTGCTGCATTAAGCCTCCTGTGGCCCTGGGCTCTGCTATGGGGGAAAAAACCATCCCCCTTGCCTGTGAGTGCTGCAATATTTTGGGGAAGGGACAGTCTCTCCTCATAGTCTCTCCCAAAATGGGGAATTCTCTCCCAAAGTTGATTTGGCAGGAGGGATGTGGCCATGGGACAAGGGGACAGGCAGGGGAGCATTGCTTGGAGGGCACGTGGCATGGCGATTCTGGGGATGAGTGGGAAGCACGGGGCTGTAATCCTCATGTTTGAGGATTGAGTCACTAAGCTGCTGGGCTGGAGTCATCCTTGGTGTGAGATGACAAAAGACACTGAGCTTCAGTCTTTGAACTAATAATGTGATTTCAGGGTGGCTTTGTTAGGAAAGGAGTGTGCTGGGCTTCAGGGTACCCTCATGCTGGAGCCACCCCGCACAGCCCTTTGTCCTACAAGCCCATCTCCTCCCTGTGGCACCTGGAAAGCACGGCTTCCACCATCAGCACAGGTCACCGGGCTTGCACTGGCATTGACACATCACATCACAAAATCATAAAATTACAGAATGGTTTGGGTTAGAAGAGACCTTCAAAGATTATTTAGTTCCAACCTTCCTACCATGGGCAGAGACATCTTTCACCAGATCAGGTTGTTCAAAGCCCCATCCAATCTGGCCTTGAAGACTTCCAATGATGGGGCATCCACAGCTTCTCTGGACAATCTGGTCCATGGTCTCATCAGCCTTCTCATAAAACAATTCTTCCTTATGTTCAGTCTAAACCTACCCTCTTCCAGTTTAAAACTGTTGCCCCTTGTCCTGTCACTACAGGCCTGGGTAAAAAGTCTTTCTCCATCTTTCTTACAAGGCCTCTTTATATATATTGAAAGGCTACAATAAGGTCTCCCTGGAGCTTTCTCTTCTCCAGGCTGAACAACCCCAACTCTCGAAGCCTGTCCTCATAGGGAGGGGCTCCAGCCCTCTGATCATCTTTGTGACCTTCCTCTGGACCCGCTTTAACAGGTCCATGTCTTTCTTGTACTGGGGTCCCCACAGCTGGATGCAGTACTTATGGCAGGGTCTCTCGTGAGCAGAGTAGAGGGAGAGAATCACCTCCCTTGACCTGCTGGCCACACTTCTTTTGACAAAGCCCAGGATATGACTGGCTTTCTGTGCTGCAAATTGTTGACTCATGACCAATTTTTCACCCACCAGTATCCCCCAGTCCTTCTCCACAGGGCTGCTCCCCATCCACCCAGTCCATACTGATACTGGCGATTACCCTAACCCAGGTACAGAACCTTGCACTTGGCCTTGTTGAACTTCATGAGGTTCTCATGGTCTTACTCCTCAAGCCTGTCCAGGTCCCTCTGGATGCCATCCCTTCCCTCAAATGTATCAACTGCACCAGTCAGCTTGGTGCCATCCACAAACTTGCTCAGGGTGCATGCAATTCCACCGTGTATGTCACTGGTGACGATATTAAACAGCATCGGTACACCCAAACCAGTATATCTATCCTGCACCATAAACCATTCTACAGCCTAACACACACAGCGCCCGTTTCCCAGCAGGATTTCTGCCCCATCTCCGACCTGCTGGCAGAGCTGCCGAGGCACTGAGCACTGACCAGGCGGTGTGGCCAGGAGGAAGATCGGCAACAGAGGAGCCACTGGGGAACGTGCCCTCCAAGCAGACGTCCACCTGCATCCTGCATAAGCTATGTAGATATAGTCTAGATATATATAGATATTCAGACTAGATATAAGGAAGAAATTCGTGATGATGAAGGTGCTGAGGCAATGGACCAGGTTGCCCAGAGGTGGTAGATGCCCCATCCCTGGGAACATTAAACACCAAGTTGGACGTGGCTTTGAGCAACCTGATGTAGTTGAATATGTCCCTGCTCATTGCAGGGGGGGTTGGACTAGATGACCCTTAAAGGTCCCCTCCAACCCAAACCACTCTACGATTCTATTTTATATATTTGATACAGGTATGTAAAGACATATATAGAGATATGTCTGTATCTGCAGAAATATATCTATCTATAGATACATAGGATATAGATATTGCTCTGTATGTCTTAAATAGTTTCTATATAGTTATAGAAACCTGTATCTTATCTATAGAATATATTTATAAGAATATATATAGAAACCATATAGTTTCTATATAGCATCTTGCACAGTTTCTGTATCTAGGATATAGGTATCTCCCTATATAAGACATATCCTAGATATGGATTATCTTTATAAGAGATGTATATGTGTCTTAGATACAGAAACTCAGATTGAAGGACACCAGCCAGAAACAGGGTAAAAGGCACAATTTGGTCTGTAAGAGAGCAGAGATGACCTTCTACGTACAGATTCTATATGTAGGATACAGCTATCTTTATAAGATACATCCTATAGAGACATGGCATCTTTAGAGAGATCTGCATCTGGCGAGACATAGGATCTATTATCTATCTATTATCTATACATCTATCCTATCCCAGAGGATCTAGGATATAGCTCTCTCTCCCTATAGGATACACATTATATAGAGAGAGCTATACAGAGAGGATCTACACAGAGGACCACCCTAGGAGACATGAGGCGCTTCCAAACCTTTTCCTAAATAAGGAGCAGAGCCTCACTTTCCAGCTGGAGCTGAACTCCCTGGCAAGGCCATCACGCCTGACATCACCTCCAATTCCTTATCGGCCAAGACACAGCCCAGGCAGCTGCCTGCTCTCCCTCCTCGCCTTTTCCTTCTGGCTGCCTACTCCCTTTCATCCCCCAGATCTACACCTGCCAGCTGCTGGAAAAGCAAAAAAACCCGCACCCCCCAATTTTGGATAAGATAACGCCGCGGGTAACGGGAACCACGCACAACTTCCACGTGGGATGAGGCGCTCTCATTCCCTGGATGCTTGGAAGCCCGAGCGACAAGCAGGGAAGGCAGCTGCCGACTCAACGCGATGAGTCACAGTTTCGGGTGCGTGGGCAGCACTTTCTTTTTTTAAAGCACCAGCCCCATCCCAGCCTGGGGAGGGGGGAGTTGGCCCGCCTTGCCCCAAGGATGAAGCTGGGCTTCAAACTTTGCTCCCGGGCAAGTGTGATGCCATTTTGGTCTATCCGAAATGCAGACCCCAGGGACAGCAGACCCCAGGGACAGGGGTATTTAAGGATGGAGGGGGGGGGGAAGTACCCCCAGCACTCATTCTGCCGCCCACCTACCATGACAGTGATGCCATCCTTCTCCAGGGGGGTCTTGTCATAGGTCACTTCGCACACTCGCACAACCGTGGTGGCACCGTATTTCTTCAGGTCCTGGGGACGGAAGGAGAAGAAGGGGTCTGAAAAAACCTTACCAGTCACACTCCAGTTAACCCCAATGCATCCAAGCCCTGCTATGACCCCATGGACCCTTGTGGACCCTATAACAGTGCTGTGCTCCATCTCTGGATGCTTGAGCAAACCCCTTTGTGGTCCATCCAGCCTGGGAAGCAGAAGGAAATGTGAAATCCCAGGGCACCAAAGCTGTGTGGCCATTATAGGATTTTCACCCAGCACCTTCGTGGATTCCTCTTCACCTTCGTTGATTTTTACCCAGCTCCATGAAGTCGCAAGCACCAACGGTGCTGTTTATTTTTAAGCCCTCACAGCCACACCAGCAGGGACTTTACACCCCATGCAAAGAAACAACCCCAACATGGGTGCAAATCCCTCAAAATTATTTGTGCCTGGTGAGGTTGCAACTTCTGCTGCAAAAATGCACGGAGGTGGCTGAGGGTTTGTAGTGCATCATTCTCAGCATCCTGCAGATCACTTGGGGACTCCTTCTTGACCTCGCTGCTGTATCCCATCATTACTCCAGGCTTGGGTGTGGGACTTGGGTTGTTTCCAGGGTGGCTTAGCACCCGCTGCACAGATTGCCTCCGGATTACGTGTTGGCGTACTGGCCCTGGCAGGCACCGGGTGAGATTGTCCCCTTCAATGATCCATCTCCTTCCTTCCTTGTGTGCGCGCTTGCCAGACCATGCTCAGCAGCTGGGCAAAAATTAAAGAGGTTGGAGGAAAGGGGAATTTCACCCTCTTCCCACTGGTGCTGTCCTTATTGCCAGGTTCAAGGCCAGGCTGGATGAGGATTTGAGCAACCTGGTCTAGTGGAAGGTGTCCCTGCCCAAGGCAGGGGGGTTGGAACTTGATGATCTTTAAGGTCCCTTCCAAACCAAACCATTCTGTGATTCTACATGATGTGCAGGGTCATAGGGCAGCCATCCCTGTATTCCAATTCCCTTCCTGTGGCTCTCCAAGCTGCTGTTGCTCCCACGTGTTTTTTTGGGTGTACATTGAGCTTGGAGGATGCCTCTGATGGCAGCATGTTGGACCTAAGGCAAAAATCCCTCACCAGGCTCACGCGCAGCCCCATGTCCCCTTGCGACCACAGCACCATCCCAAAACACCTCCTTGTAAGCAGAAGCTGCTTGTACTGGCTCGACTGAACCTGCAGGATATGGTGATTCCACTAGGCATGGATGAAAAAAGCAAATCAAAGCCTTTCTCCTTGAACCATGGACATGCATCCATCAATCCCCCCCTAACTCCTGGCTGCTGTTAGTGCTGGAGGCAGCCCTCCCAGACACGGCACTGTCGCTGGCTTGTGCACGACTGAGCCTTCCAGCTCCTTGTGCAATGCCCAACACACTCTGGGCATTGGGAACATGCTGGGATATTTGGGATATTTTATCCCAGCACCTCTTTATCGAGGTGCTGGGAGATGCAGGGCAGGTTGTATGCATCCACATGCATCGCTGCAAAGCCCCTGGACGAGATGTGCTGCTGGAGCTGGCAAGGGATGCAACAGGGACGCTCCATCTCCACCATGTCCAAACACCATGCTTGGGGTCCTCCAAAACATCCTACCCCAAAAAAACAGTGGTGACTGGACCCACCACTCCAGGATGCCCCCATGGTACCAAAGGGGATGTGCCGCTGCCTCATCCTGCATGGGATTATTACTGTTGCATCTCAACATTGGCTTTTAGCCCCAAAATGAGCATCTGGACCCTGGTCCCCCCCCTTCCCGTCTCCTCTCCTTACCTCCAAGAAGGTGCTGAGTGTGGCGTTGGTGGGGTTGTGGGTGATGAGGAACCTCATGTTTTTGTAGCAGACCTCCACCGGCGCAGGGCGGTTCATCCGGGCCATGGTGGGACGGGAGGAGGGTGAGGTGGTGCTGACAGTGATGGGGGGAAAATCCCAAGAAAAGTGTGGCGTGGAGGGGTAAAAAAAAAAACAAACAACCAAAAACCTCAACAACCCCTCTGCGCTTAAAAAATAAAAATAAAACAGGATTGAGAACTCAATATACAGATGTTGTGCAAATAATCC
>NW_010123024.1:0-3498 GCF_000699245.1 Pterocles gutturalis
CCTAGGGCTGCCTTGTGAGGCTTCTGCCCATGGCAAAACTTCAGCGTCCTGCTACAGGAGCCACAGGTGGTGCGCCTGACTTGCGTACGCGCTGTGGGCAGAGAGCTAGCTCCTGCCAAAAAGTTAAGGACTGGGGAAGGGGTGGTGACCGCAGTTTTCCCGGCAACTCCCGTGCCACGTCAGCCTCTCCTGGGATCCTGGGAGAGCTGGTGGCGGGAGTTGGGTTATTCCGCTGCCTCAGGGTTTTCCTGTCAAAGGAATCTCCCGAAAAACCCCCCTGTGCCTCACAATCAGTTGGCCTGTCGGAGCTGGGTCGGCTCCGAAGCAGCTGATCTTGGAGACTGAGTATGTGCACAATGGAAAGAGAAGTTAGCCTGGTCCACTTTCCACAGTAGCTCAATGTGAGCCACCTACAGTCTGGAAAACACAGCGGCTTTTTGCGAAGTATCAGCACAATCAGCTATAATATTTCACTCCTATCACTAACATAGGTTCATGGCTCCCGGGTAGATGCTGGTTTGAAGCTTGTTGGCTGGTTTCAGGACCCACATCTTCTGGTTTCACACTCACCTGTGAGGAATCAACCAGTCTTTGGTCTCTTCTGTGCCCTTGTTTCTTGCCTGTCCTGACAGTTAAGACTAAACTCTGGCAACCAAATACTGCCTTATACTGTGTACTATGCTACAGCAGTTAGCATAATGGCTCCCAGTTTAGTCTAAAGTCTCTGGGCACTCCTGTAATGATTCTGCTGCTGCTAACAACATCTGGCAGGATGACATTTATTTTGCCTCTAATCTGAATTCTACTGCTGGAAGGTTTCATGGTATTATTAAGGTATATGTTGGATCAGAACAGTTCTCAAAATCTCATATTTTACAGCCTCTTTTTTTTTTCTTGCAGGATTCAATTATCAGGCTGTGTGATATCAATCAGAGATAGACTTCAATCATTATTATTATTTTATGCAAATCTTAATTACTCTGCTTCTTGCCTCTGATAATGATTGGTATGTGAAGAATTGCATCAAGGACACTGTCTGCAAGTCACCCGCTTGCTCGTCGGATGCTGGGTTGGCTTTTCACTGCCCAGCTGAACCACAAACATACAGATAGAAATTTTATATTTCAGACTATTCTAGTCTTTAGTCATTGCATCTCTTCTAAACTGTTCTTCAGCTTCGTCTTTAAATTTCTGCATGTCATGTGACTTTCAGTTTTGTTGACTATAACACCAAGAGTAAATAGAAATATTTTCACTTTGCTTATTTCCCACAAAAGAAAAAAAAACACATTAATGATGGTAATAATAATGGAAGCAAAACAACAATGTTGATGCATTTGAAGCACATGTTCTTGGATTGATCTTTCTGAATTATTTTGTAACAATTTAATATTTTTGAAAAATAACTTCTAGCAATTGCTAATTTTCTTTTGTGGGCAAATCTCATGCAAATCCTGAAAAAAAAAGGGGGGAGGGGGGGAATAAAAGCTTTATGAAGCTTTGCTTATTGAATCCTTTCCAGTTACTAGGGAACAGATGTGTTCCTTCTTGCTTACAGGAACGACTTGAAGAAAATAGTTGCACAGTAGCTTCCGGTTCCTAAGTAAAAATCTAGGTGACTCATCTTTCCTACAGGAACACAACAATTGTATTAAATATTCACAGAATATAGCCACAGCATTTACAAAGATGGTTTCCAAACCAATAAAAGGGTCAGATGAGGTATCTTAGAAGAATAAATGTGAGCTTCTAAAATGATGTAAAACCCCTCATAATATAAGCTTCTTTTATATCACCATATCATGCTTTGAGAATCTGAATCTGGTAGGAAAGCAAAGAAGCCTTTCTTTCCCTCAGCCTGAATTACATGAATGTTAAAATCCATGCTTAGCTTACAGAAATTTTGATTTGATTTTTTCCAGAACCATTTTAACAAGAGGCTCCAATTATTTAACGGGGTTAATTTATACTCTTATGCAAAACTTTGTTGTGTCAGCACTTTCAAATGTAAACTGAAATAGTTTTGTTTTTTCCTCAAATTAGCAAAATAGTAGATATTGAAAATGAGAAAGACTTACAAGATCATTCAAGTCAAACATGGTGTATCTTAAATCTATCCATATTCAGCATAATTCTTGTCATACACAAAGTTAATGAAAAATCTGTTAAAAACCCCACACCTGTAATTCAGTAGCACTGCAGATAACATGAATGTTTGTGTAGCACAGAAATAATTTTACTGTAGTGGTTCCCCATTCCTAGCTCTTGCTTCACCAAATCCCACTCCATCTTTCCCAGCAGTCCCTCATCTTCCTTACTTTTTTTTTTTCTCTCCCTCACCTTCCCACATGCTCCACAACACTTTTCTCAAGAATATTCTTTCCTACTATACACCTGCGGGATACATCACTAAGGAATATAATAAGGAATATAATAAGGAACATGGAGTAATAACAGTCTTGAATTACCCAAATGCACAAGTTATTTCAGAACTCAATTTACTCAAAAAATTATTTTCAAGGAAAAAAAAATTAAATATTTTTATCTACATTTTATGTCATTACATGCAAGTCAATCATGTCCTTGCGTCCTATCTCTAATGAGTAGAGCTACTGTTTTTTGCGTAAACCTGTTGCTGTTCCTTAAAATACAAAGACCAGCTCAGTGTTTGTTCAGGTTTCCTTGTGACTTTATGATTAAGCTAAATCTTTATCACTAGTTATTCTTCCTGATTAAGACAGAAACATCATGAGAACATTCTCTCCTTTGGTTAAATTATATAATCTCTTCTGTAATACATAAACAAATTAATATACACCCCTAACTCATACTTGAAACATGTTCAACTACTCAGGTATGTTTTTAAAGTTGTATTAATTCTGGCAATAGTTTTTCTTTTATTTGTTGGTTTGTTTTATGAGTTAGACTGCACTACTAAAACAGTGTCCTTGAGAAGCAGTTTTTGGGTTGTTCTGTTGTGATGTAGGTAACATAGTGAGAATTATTATGCAATGAAAACTGTAGACCTAGAAATAGAGTTTGTAAGGAACTTTTTTTAATGAAACTTTTTTTGGGGGGGGTAATGAAACATTAGTTTCACGACACTGACATTTTATACGGAAATGCATCTATTTTTGCAGAACTTCTGTTGAAATGCTTTTCAGGTTTGGAATGAAGTTTCCATTTAAAAACAGAACAAAATGTGAGCAATCTACTCTACTGAGTAGGCAGAACACTCCCCAAAAGATAGATGTCAAAGTCAAGGAAACTTAATGAACTTCTGAGATTTAAATATCTTTCCTTCTCTTGATCTTTAGCTTTTACTTTTTTTTTTTCTTTTTTTTTTTTTATTGCATATTTGGATACATTTATAAATGCATATAGCTACATCTGCATATATGTATAGAATCATAGAATTACAAAAACCGAGAAGAAGGGTCTTTAAAGACCACCGAGTTCCAACCCTTCCGTCACGAGCAGGGACACCCTCCACTAGAC
>NW_010123025.1:0-4081 GCF_000699245.1 Pterocles gutturalis
ATATTTGTTTTTGATGAAACTAAATTACTGTGCATCATTCTTAGTTTCACCAGTGAACATAAAAATTAAAATGATTGGTTGTTTCTTTCAAAAGCTCTCATAATTTCATCCATATCAAATTGTAAATTGTCTGTCTTGCAGTTCACTGGATTTAAAGATTGAAATTAATCTGCTTAAGATGATACCCCACTCTCTTGATAATAAAGAGCATGTTCTCCATTAGTAATTTTTTTTTCACTTCCTACTCAGAGTTAGGAATATTTGATGTGATATTCTACCATTGAAATGTTCTCTATTAAGAAAATAATCAATACAACTCTTTCAGGTATTTCATTCCAAAGGAAGATTGAGTTAATTTAGAAACAGCTGGTAATGATGGAGAGAAAGATTGATAAGGTCAAGATTTGACCTTGATAAGGTCAAAACTGAAAAGAATGTAATTTACATTAATATGTGATAAAGGCACAGAATTGAAAAGATGTAAGTTTAATTCCTGCAGCTAACACAAATGTACACAATTATGGGCAAACATCTGTGCTTTATAGCAGGTTGATTCAATGTCAGGCTCACAGCATTCTGCCTACATCAGTAATACGGGACACTTCAGAAAACACAGAAGCTTTCTTCTAGTGTGGGCACCTTGAGATCTTTAAAGAGAAGATGTACCCAGGTCATCCCCAAATGGAGTCCAAATGTGGTTCTAACAGGGATCGGGACACAGGGGATGGAAAAGCTTAGTGCATATGGGAAAATGGGAAGTTTGAACATGGGAAATACCAGCTTCCTCACTAATGATGAGAGAGAGACTGGTACATCTGTAATGCGTCAAAACAGTTAAAATATCCGCATGAGACCAGGAACTGCACCGTGAAGTTATTTACTACTTGCTTTCGACTATAAGGGGAGAGTAAATGTTCAATTCAGTTGCCCACCTACACAGATGTGTCTAGTGACATGGTAGGTACACTGAAGGATCCAAGACATTTGTGTAGGACTGACATATAACACAGAAACTACAGGAGGGTTTTGCTTTTCTGGAATGGCATCTAAAAAGAGAAGGGATATCTGAGAGCATTTCAAATGATACTACATGCCTGCATTTAGGCACCTGAGTGAAGCCCTAGATGACTATCTCGGATGATGTTAGAGAACCTATGCACCTTTGGTTTTCACCTGTACAATAAGGAAATATTCTGGCTGCCTTGCAGGAGTGTTAAGAAGACAGCTTCTAAAGTACATTTCTCATGTTTCCTTTTTATCCTTCAGAATTGGCAGAATTTCACTCACAGAAATTTTTACTACTTATTAGTTGCAACTGAGTAAGTGAGTCATGGAGTTGATCAAACAAAGGAAAAGAAAGATTTGGCTGCACAGACTGTGTAATTTCCAAATTTGCCTTAAGTGGTAGTTGAGCTCTGTAAGGGCACTAGTATTGAGAGTTCAACATCAGCACTGTCGTTCAGAGCTCTTGGGTTTATGAGACAAGCTGCTTGAAAAACACTCTGATTCTTTTCTGAACATAGTAGAGAACTGATTCAAAATGAAAGCTTTCTAAAATAACCTTTCTTCCTGATTTTGCAAATTAAAAACTTGATAAGCAGAACAATCACAGCTTTTCTGAAAGAAATCTCTTTAGGAGAGATTTTTTCCCCTTTCCTTAATAATTAGAGTAAATTACATTAGAATAATAATATTCAGCATTTTTACTTGTTCTCTTCAATCAGATTCAGAACTTGAGAGCCTTAAATCCTCACTACAAAGAATCCCTTGTTGTTTTAACCAAAGCAGTTTACTCACCCTCTGATCTTTAAATAAAATGACGACCATGTTCCAATCTACTCCAAAACTCAAATAGCAGAAAACTGACTGTACAGAACACACTTAGAGAACTTTTTTTTTTTTGCAAAACACAAAGAAAAATAGGCATAGTGTTTTCTAGTATCTCTGCACATTCCTTCTCACACTCACACACACAAGTTCACATGCATAAACACACTTGGAAGTAGGTGGACAAACTACATATTGCCTGATTAATCCTGCTTTTCTTTATGTATACCTAACTGTCATGTGAGAAGCGGGCTTCATCAGCTCCTGATTAGGACCCAAATTCAACTGTCAATATATAACTGTCTACATGTGATCTGGGTGCATAAGCCCAAGCTATAGTCAGAGGAATTGAAGATCACAATGTAGTTGCCGGAAGATCAGCATTTAGTGTTGTTTGAGGTGTTATACATTATCCAAGGATTATGAGATCATGGGATAATTCAGGTGTGAGGGGACCTCAGTGTGTCTCTAGTCCAACCTTCCATTTATCTATGAATTCTGCAGTCATCCATGAGGTCCAATCAGGCTGCTTGGGGTTATTTTTCTGATCGTGTCCTGAAAAACTCCAAGAATGGAGACTACATCACCTGTCAGGAATGTGTTGCACCACACAGTTGACTGCCCTGTGAAAAAAAAATTGATTCTTGGTATCCCATCTGAACCTTGCTCACACTGAGCTGGCACACGCAACACAGGAACTCTAAGAAACCCATGTTCTACAGCAGTGGCAGCTGGAAACCAAAGACCTAGTGACAGCTCAGCCAAATGGCTCTGCAGGCTCCATCTATAACAGGAGCTTAGACACCTAACTCACATCTAAAGATTCAGAAGTGGGAGTCCATTGCCTAAAATTAATTGCCCCAAAATACCTACTTTCCAGACATAACAGAACATAGTTCTGGTGTTCTTTAAGTCTGATGTTGCACTTGCTGGTCTCTCAGATCACAAAGAACACTAAAAGCCTAAGTGTAAGCAACTGAAATCAGGTGCTGTAGGATACTCTTAGAGATTTAATTGGTACCTTTCACCAGACTGGTTGAAGGAAGTTCTAGATTATTCCATTGTTGACAGCCTCATCATGCATTAACCCCACAGGTTTCCCACAAGCAGACATCAGACTGTGCAGTGATTCTTCCAAGAATTTTGGAGAGCTTCTGGAGGAAAAATGGCCATACCTTTACTTTCGGCTGTATCAGTTATCTGAGACTACCAGACATGGCCAAAAATTAATATTTGAACCCAAACTTTGACCTTTCAGTCAAAGAGTAAAGGAAAATTTTTGTGCAGATGAGAATCACCACTCAAAACACTGAAATAATTGCAAAGCTTTCCATTAGAATATTTTAGATGATCAAAAATGATTAGATTATTATTTTGCTATCACACAGCTAGATAATTGTACGAAAATGTTAGAAAAGGGCATTCAGGACAGTAAATTGAACTACTCTTCTTTTAATTTTTAATAAAAATAAATCTTTTTTTTGCAAGTCACAGATGTCTTTCCTGTTCCTTGCTAGAGTTGAAGCACTATAAATGCCAATTTATTTTTCTCTGTGAGGTTAGTCTTTGGAGTAATGGAAAATAATTTTCCTCATCTTTAATGAAGAAATCACTGTGGGAGGCTCTGCATGATAGTTTGATCCTGCATAGCTATTTCTTCTGATTGTTAGCAGGGTTGTACATTTTAATTCCTGAAACATTATTAACTCATAATTGTTTGCTTTTAGACCTTTCTGATAACTTTGCTTTTTCATTAATTCCTTTTCACTGAGGTAATAAGGAATTACTTTGTTTAATGATTCTCTAAAGATCCAAGAAAGCTAAATATCGTAAGCGGCAATTTTATTTCACAAATAATATTGCAGCCACCAATGTCATTAAATTTTAATGTTTTCTGCAGCAGGCTGTGTCCCTAGCAATGGGGTATGCAACATCCTAATCCAGAAGCAGTTTTGGCAAAATGAGCCCATCCTTTCCCAGAGGTAAGTATCAGTCAGTGGAAATTCATCAAAAAATGTTTTTTACTCTGAGAGAAAAAGAAGAGAAGGAAAAAGAGAGAAGAACCCTGATCACTGACTTCCTTTGGGGTAAAGTTCCCCATGAGCTCTGCTCCCATGGACAGTTAAGCTACTGAATCCCTTGAACACACCGTGAAAGGTAAAAAACTCACCCTGAGGTGAGACCCTCCAACCAGCCCCTCTGTGACTGAGCCTTCAGGCTGCTGCATGGCCACTGAGACTTGCAGAAGGTTCAG
>NW_010123025.1:4112-14462 GCF_000699245.1 Pterocles gutturalis
CAGCAGGCTCTGCACATGACAACGTCTGGCCTGTGGGGAGTAATAGTGGCAGGGAAATCAGTCCTGAGAAAGAAAATACAACTTGCCAAAGTAGCACAGTAGAGCACGGTGTAACAGACGAGGCAGAGGCACACTGCAGTAGGTCTCGTGAATGCTCCCTTCCAGCTCCTGCGCTGGTGGGATTTATCCTTGGGACTGAGCTTCTCTGGACTCCCTGCTTGCTGCAGACGTTATGTCCTTGAAGCTTTAACTGATATGCCCTGAGGAATTTCTTTCCTCCTAGTCCACCCTCCAAGAGCTCCCCTGTTTGCTCTACTTGGCGTTTTGCAAGGTTTAGTATCCGCCTTTGATTGTAGGTGTAGCCTCAGGAGAGGAAATTATTCTCAAATTGTTTATCCCCTAATCAAAAACTTTCTTATCTTCTGGCAAAGAGTTCAAATTTTGTCATTGTTTTGCCTTTCCTGCTTGGAAACAACTTTCTCTGATTGAAGTAGTTAAGATTGAAAATCCTTCAAAACAAAACTAAAACCAAAACCAAGAAAAGCCTTGTTTTTTGCTTAGTGAAAGTCTGTGAGTTTACTCGGTGTTATATTCTGCCCTGCAATTAACAGAGATCCCCCTGGGATTCTGTATGTATGACAGAGCCCAGGTTAACGAAAGTGTTTTAAGTCTGTGACGTGAGATACACTGTCATGGAAATGGAGTAGAACAAGAAGTTGAAATTTTGGTATATGTTCCCTGCTCTGCCTAAAGAATTGATCCACATGTCAGGCAGAGTCATCCACAGTTTAGAATAAGGTTTGGCTGAGGATAACACACCAGCTTTCAAATTTTTTGATGTTTAAAGTTTAAATAGAGATACTTCATCACCCACAGGTACTCTTTCATTTCTTATATTTGAATTGGGATCTAGAAAGAAGTGGTTAAGGGAAGACATAGATACATCCTGTTACAGCATTTTTAAATAAAAACTGTCATTTTACTTCACATACAAAGAAAATTTTTGGGTCGAATAAGAAAGTTTACTGACTGCATGTGTCATGCTCCCTGTACAAATAACTGAGCTCAGCCTTCTCAGAAAGGGTGATTTATTTTGATTGCTTCCTGAGTGTCAATTTAGGGTACAGCTTCAGGATGGCACCAAAAATATGTTAATGTCCTTGTTGAATCACGGACATACCATGGCCTTTGGATTATATCATGTTATAACTTGAATGTGTTTTTTTGGTATTTAACTTAAGTATTATTTGTTTTTTATCTTTCTCAGAATTACTAGCTGGAGTAAGGGGGAGATGCAAGCATGTAAGCATAACTTTTAAAATTTAAATGTATTAAGTCTCCTAGACAGGGAGCTTATAAAGCAGTTCTTGGCTGCACCGCCTCTTGTTTGCACAGAATATTGATAGTCTTCCACCACCTAGATAAATGTTTCAAAACTACTGGTTATGGACCCTTGTCTAATCCAAGCTGTTACAGGAAAAGTTCTGAGATAGGCAAAATGTCCAGACACATTTCAGCCGTAACTGTGGCCTGCAAATATATTAGCAATCTGAAAAAAAATTAGTATTTGCTGCTCTGACACTCGAGCCTGTACCAACAACATGGCACTTCTTCTAATGGAAGGAAATATTACAGAAATCACAGCTAAGTCAAACAGCTTGATCTGGTAAATAGTAACTATTTTATAGGAACCTCAGGGTACTTCATGCATGTACTGTCATAAACAGTCCAAGGATGTTCCGCATGCACGCAGTGTGTTTCTGTTCCCTGCAGGTTTTATAGTGAAGCTTCCAAGCTGAGCATGAGCACTAATAAAACAGGATCTCTATTTGTTTCTCCTTCAGGAATGCTGTGCATATTTACTTGCTCATATTCCTTCTATTTCCCCTAATCTCTTTGCTGGAAAACAAATGTTCACTAATAATATGCCTTTCCATCTGTTTATTTTAGCAAGCAGGTTTGATATTTTTCTTTTATTTTGCTCTGACATTTTTCTTCCATTCTCTGTGACAGCTGGATAATGGATGCAGACTCTGAAGTAAGGTGTGCAAGGATATCTTCAGTGTGTCCTTTACTAGTAAAATGTCTCAGTCTGGTAAGAAAGATGGTCCTAAGGATATTCATTCAGGAAACTGGATACAATATTTGGTCCTGCTCTTATTGGTGTTTGGAACCCAATTTGGAAGTGTGAAACAACTGCAGTTCCAGACAAATTCTCAAAAATCCTCAGAAAGGCTGTCAGTTCACATTAAGGTGCCTGGGTCCAGACTCCAATGTTGTATTATTCTGATAATGTTGCTGCTTATTTTGATCCCTAAAGAGGAACCAGGTCCTCTAGTCATTCTCACATGTTTTCAAGATTAGAAGTTAATGATTTAATCTTTCATGGGCCCTAGCATCCTGTCAGTCAAAGAGGGTCTCTTCTTTCACTCTTAACTCTTTCAGTTATTTAGTTTGCAAAGTTTTCTGTTTCTCACAGCCTCAATGAGCAGCTTCAAAGTCTGTAAACAGAGATGTGTATAAAATAATCAAATCATCAAATGTCGGAGGGCATTCAAATCTTGCCATTTTGGGGTTTTTTTCCTCCCTGCATTTTCCTGAAGTCACTATGGAGGGGCAAACCCAGACTTTAGTCTTCTCTGAAGAGTCTCATCACCCACCAGCTCTGGATGAGCTATAGATGTGTTATCTGAGCCACATTCCCCATCTTAATCCCCTCACAGTGAGAAGGATATTCAGTACAGTAAATGACAGGGGTAAGGGTAAGGAAAGAATCTGGGAAGAAGTTGAACTGGGTGGAGCTAATGAGATACTATTTGATTCAGCAATATCATCTTTCCAGTGTAAATAACAATTTTCTTATATTCCGACATAAGGAACGAAACCACATTGCAGCCTCTGGGGGCATCTCTGTATTTTGCAATAGGCAATCTAAGTTCAACCAAGAAGTAGTGCATTCAAATTGAGCTTTTATTTGCTGTTTCAGGAGAGCAAAAATCTCCTTGAAAAATTTCAGGGTAACCAGACAGCCAAATCTTTCTCCGCTTTCCATACAGCTTGGAAGCACAGCTTCTTACACATAATTCTTTTCACTTTTCTCTCCATTATTCTCTAAAAGAAGCTCTTCCCAAAACAGAAAGTGCTACCACAAAAATAAAGACATGGTATGTATCTGATCAATTTCAATACAAGTAGGACAGAATATTGCATTTCATTTTTATTTTTCAGTTGTTAGGAAAGTCTCCTTCTGAATAAAACAAGAAAGTTTTATTACATTTTGAAAAAAAAAAATACTTGTCATGGCTCAGATTAAAAAAAAAAAAAAAAAAAAACAAACCCAAGAAGAGAGGAGTAAATGTGACTGTGCAATTTCCTGGTACATAAAAATTTGGTAGATTTTTAGGAAAAGGGGATGAATTGGAACCTGAAACATCTGTGAGGGATATTTGTGGTTGCTGTTGCACACCTTTGACAAAAAGGACCTCACACCTGTGTTTTCGTCCCAGTACTTCCAGAGCCTTCTAGGAGTGGCACATCTGAATTTGAGGAGAATAGCCTCTTTTCTCGTGTGTTAGGCAAATTCATGAAACCACTGGGACATTTTAGACCAAAGAGGAAACAGTGTCTCTCCAGCAATCTCTTCTACGTTCTTGCAAAAGACTTTCTGTAGACTTCCTGACAGGAGAAGATTCTGGATGCTGGACATTTAATCCATCCTTCCATTTTCCATCAGCTCTGAGCCATATGTCTAAGCCGCAAAGCACCTATATTAAGCAATTTTACAGTCAGTTCTCAGGGATATCTGTGGTATTGCAGGGAGTACTCTGAAGTGGCTAACACTTCCCAAACACAACGAAATTTCCTGAATTCCACATAAATCCCTCTGCCTTGGGTTTCCTCTTAGCTGGCTCTGTGCAGCCAGGGCTTGTAGCTAGGAGGAATCATGCGGATGTTGCTGGAAGCTGAGCCAGAAAATCTTGAGCCAAGGTGCCTGCCTCCTGAGTTTCAGTTTCTGTTTTAGGAGCCAAGCGTAGGGGAATAGATTTCTAGGTACTTCAGACATTTATTAGAGGAAACATGAGTCCTTTGTGGTAAAAGTTGAGAGAAAATTATAGTGTAAAGTAGAAGACATCCTTCAAAGATGTAGATGTATCTTTTTTTCCATCAGTAATAATTCATCCAGATGAAGATCTCTTTCAAGTCCTTTCCAGCTACTTCATACATTTCAGTTACAAAAACAGCCAGCATATTGAAACTAGCATATATTTTGAAAATTGACAGTTAGGAAAACTGATGAAAGATAATGCAGTAGCAGCAATGAATCAGATTAACGTGGACAACATGGGGAGCATTCCACCTACGCAGGGAACAGTGCCTCATATCAGAGGGCTCTTTCATCTATTATAACAAGACCCAATGGCTGAGAGCCAAAACTTCAAACTGGAAATGAGATGCAATTTTTTAGCAGGAGCATACTTAACCATTTGAACTGTTTACTAATAGATATAGAATATATGCCTTCATTCAGGGTCTTTAAACCATGGGTTATTCTCTTTCAAAATGGGAGGCAAATTAATTCACAATAAGCTGAAAGCTGTCAGGGTGACTACTGCACTTTCTGGGTAAAATGTAGCCCTGAGTTATGGAGATGGTCAAATTGATAATGGCCTTAAAAAATTAATATGTCTGCTAGCGAGGAAGCAGCTGGAATGTATTTGTGCTATGGGAAACCAGAATTTAATCTGAAGTTTTTCAGCGAATTTTAGGAGTTTGAGTATTGTAGAAAGTCCTACACTGTGCTGGAGTTATATAATTTTTTTGTAAAAACAGAATCCTTTAAGGATTTAAAATTTAAGTTTCCAAATACATGAGATTTCTTCACAGACATATGAGAAAAAATATATGCTTATATTAGTTACAACTTTTATTTTTCTGTGCAAAAAAAACATTCTTCCTCTATTCTCAAGTTTTGTTTAGTAACTACAGTTTCTGGACCTTGTGACACTTGCCCAGGTGTCCAGAACAGATAATAAATTAAAAAACTCATTACCTACCAAAAGAAATCAACAGCTTCCTTGAGACAGAATCACAAAATCATAGAATGGTTTGGGTTGGAAAGAACCTTAAAGATCATCAAGTTCCAACACCCCTGCCATGGGCAGGGTCACCTCCCACGAGCCCAGGTTGCTCAAAGCCTCATCCAGCCTGGCCTTGAACCCCTCCAGGGATGGGGCATCCACAGCTTCTCTGAGCAACCTGGGCCAGTGCCTCACCACCTTCACAGTAAAAATTTCTTCCTAATATCTAATCTAAATCTACCCTCTTTCAGCTTAAAGCCTCTACCCTTGTCTTATCCCTACACTCCCTGATCAAGAGTCCCTACCCATCTCTCCTGTAGCCCCCTTTAAGTACTGGAAGGCTGCTATAAGGTCCACCCGGAGCCTTCTCTTCTCCAGACCGAACACCCCCAACTCCCTCAGCCTGTCCTCATACAGGAGGTGCTCCAGCCCTCTGACCATATTCGTGGCCTCCTCTGGAGCCACTGCAACAGGTCCATGTCCTTCCTGTGCTGAGGACCCCAGAGCTGGATGCAGTACTCCAGGTGGGGTCTCACGATAGCAGAGTAAAGGGGGGAGAATCACCTCTCTCAACCTGCTGCTAATGCTTCTTTTGATGCAGCCCAGGACATGGTTGGCTTTCTGGGCTGCAAGTGCACATTGCTGGGCAATGTGCAGCTTCTCATCTACCAGCACTCCCAAGTCCTTCTCTTTAGGGCTCCTCTCAATCCATTCTTTGCCCAGACTGTATTTGTGGTTGGGATTGCTCTGACCCATGTGCAGGACCTTGCACTTGCACTTGTTGAATTTCATGAGGTTTGCATTTGCCCACCTCTTAAGCTTGTCAAAGCCCCTCTGGATGACATCTCTTTCCTTTCCCTCAGTGTGTTGACCATGCCACCCAACTTGGTGCTGTCAGCAAACTTGCTGAGGCTGCACTCAATCCCACTGTCCATGTCTTTGACAAAGATGTTAAACAACACAGGAACCCCACCATGTCACCTGTCCCTGCCCTGCCCTTAATCCTGACCTTTAAGCTCTCATTCAGCTCCTCATCCATCCCCAGGTGGAACTCCATGCACTGCAGCTTATCACTGACATAGAGGGTGACACCTCCTCTTCATCTTCCCTGCCTGTCCTTCGTAAAGGGCCTGTATCCCTCCATTCCAACATTCCAGTCATAGTATCCATCCCACCACATCTCTGTGATGCCGAGAAGATCATAATCCTGCAGGCATGTGCACATATCTATGTACTCTTGTTTTTCCTGCCTGCTATGTGCATTTGCATAGAGGTACTTAAGTTAGGTCCCAAATGATGGTAACTTACTGTCTGGAATTCCCTTGTGCTGCTCTTCAGGTTTTCTCCTGACAACCTGTGATCCTTCTCCAGGCTCTGGGCATCTGTTTCTGGCACTGGCATCAAACTGGTAGGAGTGGGATGGACTGAGGTTCCTCTTCCTGGGCAAATTTAGTTTAAAGCCCTCTTCACCAAGTTGGCAAACCTTTAACCAAAGATGTTCCTCCCCTTCTCTGACAGATGGACCCCATCAAACTCCAGTAGAACAGGTTTCTCAAAGCAAGTCCTGTGGTCTAAGTAGACAAACCCCCATATGTGGCACCACTCCTGTAAACGTTTGTTGACTTGCCAAATCCAACTGGCCCATTCAAACCCCTTCCCTTTGACTGGGAGGACTGATGAGAAAACTGCATGTGCTCCAGAGTCCCTTACTGCTTCTTCCAGGTCTCTGTAATCCTTCTTGATACCCCTCAGACTGCTCCTGACTGTATCACCGAAGAACAACAAAAACTAAATCAACCTACATATTTGTTGTGGTGAATAAATTATAGTATCTCAAATAAATAACTGTACCAAGATCCAAAACTTGTATGTATATAAAAGATACTAAAAGATCAGGAACCAGCAATGAATGATTGACTAAAAACTCTTCAAATTCCAATTAATATGAAAACATGCCATTTCTTCTGTTTCCTGACCCATTTTATATTGATCATTGCTTCTGAGCAAATTTCAAGGGTAGCTTCACATCATACGTGTTCAAATTTGTCCGACAGACTATGCAGAAGTGACTCTTTTATGGCTCGCATTTACCACTGGAAAAACTCTTCAATTTCCAAATTTCTACACATTCTATTCTTCCTAAACAGATTAATCGGGAAGGTGCCACCTCATGCATTGCCACTGACTCTACTGCAGATATAAGTATCAAAATTACTTCCGTATCCAGACACTGTGTAATTTAATCATGCTCAAAGGATTTCCATAATTGTATCCACAAACATTAGTGCAAGATCATCTTTCTGCTCCACAGGTTTCAATTAGAATGTGCAACACACCAATGCATTTGGAGAAAATAATGAATGCTTCTATTCCTCTTGTCTTCAAGAGTTTTTGTACAAATACTTAACAAATGAGCACTGCCAATCCACTCACTCTCTAAATATTGCCTTTTATAGTGTTCCTCGCTCCTGCACTTCATGTCATCCTTGTAACTTCTTGCATTTTGCTAAAGGCACAGGGAACACCGAGTGGTGCTGGGAATTACTAATGAAATACGGAGCCTTTCAGTGCTAAGTTACACATAAAATGTCTGGCCTCGGTTGTTCATGGTGCAAAGTCTGACAAAAAAAACAGGCTGTACAAAACCCACTGTTAGCTTCAGTCTGCTTCTTAACGAATCAGGGGGGGAGTTAACTGACTGAGAGACAGACAAATTTCAGAAGTGAACTGCCAAACACCTAAAGATCAGATTGGTTTCTGAACAGTGACACTGGATCAAGGTGCAAGATTTTGCATATCCCAGTCTGAAAAATGTGGATTAAAAATCTGAATTGCTCATGATATCTTGCCAAGTCTTGCTAGAAATGGAAAAAAAAAAAAGGATGGCTTAGATGCTTCATGCTCACGAGACAAACATTTTACAGAGGTTTTAAATATATTTAAACCACATTTAAAGCTAGATTTCCAATTATCAAGTATTTCTTTATGGCTTAATCAATTCAGACTCAAAATTAATAAGTTGCAGTGACTAACAGGTCTTTCTGTTTAATATACAGCTATATTCTGTCCTACATGAATGTGTAAAAACACTTATATGTAAAGAGGAAACACTAGGAAAATTATTTACAGGGTCTGAAGAAACAATGTGGAACATTTTATTCTTCTCATTATGATTTTGTCAAATTTTGGGGTAGAATAAAAATTTAGGAGTGCAAAAGAAGAGAATCAACAAGGGCCCAGTATCAGTGCATTGAGAGAAAAATTATTCATGAAAAATGCATGGAAGACAAGAAGGCAATTGTGAACTGCTACTGTGGATTTACTAAAATCAGTGAGGTTTAATCAACCTGAGTGCCTTCTCTAATGAAATATCTGACTCTGTGAATGATGGGAGATTAGCAGATATTATTCACTTCAAATTAAGCAGGGCTTTAAACGTAGTGTCCATAAACTCCTTGTAACTAGACTGAGGAAATGCAGGCTGGATGGGTGGACCACAAAGGGCATGGAAAGCAAACTGGAGTGCTGAGTTCAAAAGATGGTGGTCAGTGATCCCATCTAGCTAACCATCTTGATGTGAGCGATATTCCTCAGGGGTTGATAGTGGGACACACTGTCAACTCAGCTGGGTAAGACTGTGAACAACCTGATCTAACTCTCCAATTAGCCCTGCTCTAAGCAGTACATTGGACTAGAGTCCTCCAGAGGCCCTTCCTAACTTGAATGCTTCTAGGAGGCTAAACATGGAAAATTCTCCGCCAGTAATTAGCTAGCCACTAATCCCTGCTCTTCGTGTTTGATTCTTACTACACTCGTTTTCAAGGCTAACTTCAATGTGTTCTTCAAAATATAGTTTTTCTGCTGTTGCTTTGTCTACAGTGACAACAGTTTTCCCAAGTGTCTAAAACAGGTTGCTTTGAATAATGAATTATACACCTTGGCTGACAAGTGGGAGTCTGTTGTCATGTTACACAGCTGTCTGGATGTCACAAAGGGAATTTATGGGAAGGAGATCCACTCTTAATGGGGACGTAGATTTTCCAACCTTTAGAATTAGACGGCATTGTCCAACAGTTGATTCTCCATCAGTTGTCACCATATAGATCTTAATCAATAAAATGTACATGGAAATATATGACTTGGCCTTTCCAGCAGGAGTCCATCAAGAGTTTTCTAACCTTCGAATAAGCAAAGCTCACAATGGGAAATAAGGGCAATATAATCCAGCTGTAGCAAAAACTGACAAGGTTTTAAGTGCATGATCAAAGTCCATGGAGACTGTTACTAACTTGAGCAGGCATTGGATCATGGCTTCACTCAGCAAAAAGATAATTTTTGCTGTAATCCACATTTGCAACACAGTTCCCGAGAGCTGTTCTATGATGAAGCTGGGACACTGCCTAAGTGTTTATGTTACTGACTAATTACCCTTCCAGCTCAGTGGGTAACTAAGCTCTGATGACCAAGATCATAAGGACACTTTTACAGCAGACAGTAGTACTCAGATGAGGTGATGAGGTAGTGACACATCACACTATCTCCTCCACAAACACAGAAGTGTCAGGTGTAGTATAGTGTCCCAGTTTCCAATTATTTTAGGCTTAACTCCTGGAATAGCACAAAATTACATTGGTTATTATATTCAGAATTTGTGCTTGCTCTGATGGAACTTGTTAATATTTCATTTGTCTTTTAAAGGGCAATCTCAGTGATTTTACAAACAATGGGTGCTCGCATGAAAATGTACAGATTTTATTCTCTGCTTTCCTAAGGAACACTTGAAAAAGACAAGCTGTAGTACAAATGCTGGAGGCCACCTACATCATAAATTTAGTCTCAGTGATTTGAAAACAAAAACATCTGCTTTGTGACTTCACTGTTCTCTCCCTCTTTTTTTCATCTTTTCTTTTGTTTTTATTTTTGCCAGTATATTCTGCTTTTCAATACCTTGTGGTGGGGCATGTCAGCAGAAAAATATCCAAACAGCTTTGAAACAAGGATAGTATGAATTTTTTAGTATAAAACTTCTTCGCATATGCTCAGAAATTCAGGGGAAAAAAAAAAATTGAAGTGTTTTGCCTTTGGTCTTTATCATGTTATCTCTTTCAAGTTACTACCAGTCTCAAACAAATATTTACATTTACTTTAGAATTGAGACAATTTTTAAAAAACTTAATCATTTTCAGGCAGTATTAAAAATATAAAGTCCTAATTCATCAGCTGTGACAATATGACAAATTCTTCACATTCACAGAATCACAGAATCACAGAA
>NW_010123026.1:0-1299 GCF_000699245.1 Pterocles gutturalis
GGGGGGTGGCACGGGGGGTGGCATGGGGGCTGTGTGCCGGTGCCACCAGGGAAGGACCACGTGCCAGATTTCCCCTTCCCAGGCATGGCCAAGAGGAGCCAGGCACAGCGCCGGTGCCCTGCACGGGAACCTCCCCGGGCTCGGGGCAAGGGCTGCTCGGGGCAGGAGAAGCTGCTTCACCCAAGCAAAAGGTCGCAAAGACACGGGAGAGGAACGGCCGTTACCCAAAACCATCCCTGTGCCTTCAGAGGGCAGAAAACGCCACGACTGGCATCACAGGCACAGCAGAAATGTTATTCCTGCCACTCCACAACACTGGGGTGATTTAAAACCAGAAAACCAACACCCCAAACCCAGCAGTGAGTACAATGCGGCGTTTCCTCAGCCTGTCCCCGTGCCCCGGGCCAGCAGAGGAGGCGAGCAGCTCCGAGAGGCGGCACTTCCCGGAGCAAACCCACAAGGCGAGGGTCCTGCACGGGGTCTGCGCCCCGTTCGCGTGCTCACAGCTCAGCCGAGGTTCCTCCGGGTGCACCCAAAGACCAGAGCAGGGAGCAGCCCCTGCGCCTCCCCTCCCTCCATCAGCTGTTTCGGGATGAAATTGAGACAGGGACCAGCAAAGCGTGCCGGCTCTCTGCCCGGGCCGCAGAGCTGCAGGGTGAGGATGTCCCCCTCCAAGCCGCGATGCTGCAGCGTCTGGACCGTAGGGATGTCTTGGTTATACCGGAGGGCCAGCACATCCCCTTCCTGGGCTGTGAGGGCAGGAGAAAAGCCCGTCATTCACGGAGAGGTGGGTGTTTGGGGTTTATTCCTGGCTCGTTTATAAGATCTGTCCAAATGCTGTAAATATTGAGAGTGATGTTCAGCCATCACTCGTATGGATTCCACCGCTCTTGGGCCAGCGAAGGAAAAGGAGGGAGAGAGCGCACCCTCCATCTGACAGGGCCGAGGCTGTTTCCAAGGCAGGAGCCCGAGCAATCTGGATAATAAAAAAGGACCATCAACCTGGAGCAGGAGCGGAGCAGAGCAGAGCATGGTCCTGGACCAAGCCTCGTGGATATGAAGCCACCCAGAAATGACACAAAGGGACAAGGACGCGCAGCCCAGGGCCAAAGCTTATCCCACACCACAGGATCTACCCCAGCTGCCCAAGGGCAACGGGAGAAGGAAATGAAAGTCCTGCTGGAAAACAGGGCATAGAGCAGAACACCCTCTGGTCCATCTGCAACCCAGCTCCGAGCATCCCACCCAGCCTCGAGCATCCCACCCAGCCCCGAGCATCCCACCCAGCCTCGAGCATCC
>NW_010123027.1:0-11785 GCF_000699245.1 Pterocles gutturalis
CTATCCCAGCTGGACCCAGGACACTTTTTAACACCTGTTTCTTCATCTCATGTTTAGAAAGGACAGGTCATTAAGCACAGAAGGAACACACTATATTGCACCTACTCCCACCGGAGAAATTTCTAAAGCAAGTTGCGTGGTACTAAAGCCCAGTATTTAATCCTTGAAGGCTGTAGTTAATGGAAGTCAATGAGGAAGCTGAATGCTTGATATAGCTAAATGTTAGGTTACTGAGTCATGGCTGAGAATATACACTTAATTAAATAAATATTGTGCACTATATATTATATCTATTAAAACTATGATAACTGTTACTATGAAGTGGCTTAAATAATTAATATTCATACTGAAATGATCATTTATATATCTAATTACTGATAAAGGATGGCAAAAATATCTAAATTAATTGGACTACTTTATTTATTCATTAATTCTGTTCCATTTTTGCTGTAGCTCTATTTTAGAGATATCATGGAATTCAGTGATTTTTGTTTTATTGACTGTGATGGGTTAACCTTGGCAGGATGCCAGGTGCCCACCATGCTGTTTTATTGCTCCCCTCCTCAGGAGGACAAGGAGGGGAGGAAATAAGATGGAAAAAACCTCATGGGTCAAGATAAAGGCAGTTTAATAAAAGCAAAAGCAAATGCCCTGTGCAGAGGCAAAGGAAAACAAAAGATTTATCCTCTACTTCCCATTAACAGTCAATATCCGGACACTTCCTGGGAAGCAGGGTGTCAGTACACATGGCGGTTGCTCCAGAAGACAAACGTCATAAATTACGAATGTCCCCCCCTTCCTCCTCCTTTCTCTTAGTTTTATTGCTGAGCAAAATGTCATATGGTATGGAATATCCCTTTGGTCAGCTGGGGTCAGCTGTTCTAGCTGTGTCCCCTCCCAAGATCTTGCCCAACCCCAGCACACTGGGGGAAGTGTTAGGGGCAGTGTTGGAGAGACAGCCTTGATGCTGTGTGAGCCCTACTCAGCAGTAGCCAGTACACTGGTGTACTATCAACATCTTTATAGCTACCAATACAAAGCACAGCACTATGAGGTATGAGGAAAATTAACTCCATCTCAGCCAGACCAAATACATTGACAGATGTATTTTGAGTTATAAAAGTAAAAAATCAAGAAAATAATATAGGATGACTGGTATTTTATGGAACGTTAATTTGATTTTAATATAATTATGTCCGTTTTATTTATTAAAAAACTGTTACTCTACGTTTGATCACTTTTTTATTCTGCAGAAATTGCCATCTTGTAATTTTGAGGGAAACATAAGTGAAGAGGGATTAGCACTAAGAAGGAAATTTGTAAAAAGTGATTAGACAAATGAAGTAGCTGTTTGTTTTTTATTCCCATTTCTGTTCCTAGAAATATCTGTTTTTCAGAGCATTCTATCTCACTGCACTACCTGCTTGCTCTTATTTTGCTCTGTCTTGCAGTGAAGTAATCATATAGGACTGAAATCCTACATATAAGCTGGCTATCATGGGACTTATTGCAGACTGCAAATAACACTGGATAAAATCAGGTTTGTGGCAGGAACAAGAAGGCAGCTTCCTTAAGTATCATACAGACATAGCATCTTTCCATTTTCAGGATCTGTGGGAGACTCCCTAAGCTAATAAATGTTTCCTACTTGAATACTGAAAACTTGCAAAATAAATCTCTCTGTAACTTAACATAGTATCAACTGAAAGTTCATAATTTCAGATTAAGTTAATTCAAATTACTTCTAGGCTAATTCCTGTAAATAGTTGTTAGTCTGTAGATCCATTTGAACAAGCCTTTTTAAGAATTTGAGCCTTGCTGACTAAGTTTTGACAGGAGACAGTCAATAAGAGAACTTTTTTTCCCTCAAATGAGTGCAAGTAATTAATGTAATACTCATTCCTTTCATCCATTGTAAAACCCATACTAATCTCAGTGCTATGTTTATTTACTGTTGACCCTGCTTGGAGCAGGAGGTTGGACTAGATGACCTCCTGACGTCCCTTCCAACCTGAGTTTTTCTGTCATTATTATTCTATCATTGTGTACAACTGTCCATGCAAGATTGCAGCTTGCTGTATTTGCAGCATGTGACTTATGTACAAGCAAATACATGCAGGAACAAATTTTTTATGCATAAATTCAGTTACAAGTTTAATTTAAATTTTGTGTTCCACAAAATCTTCCTAACTGCAGCTGTTTCCAGGAGACATACATGAAGATGACAGGGAGGTAGCTGATAAGGAGACAAGAAGTCAATAAAGAACAATCAATTTTATGAAATTATTAAAAAATTAATATGTGCATTGTGTTCCTCATGCATTTTCCCATCTTCTGTACTGTAAGCATCCAAGAAAACTCATAATTCAATCCAATATTTTAAAACATTATTGTTATAGTTACCTTTCTTCTTGTCGTATGTTTCTGTCTTCAATTATTGGCAACTCTTCATTTATTACAAACAGTGTTTGTTTAAATCATAGAATCATAGAATGGTCTGGGTTGGAAAGGACCTTAAAGAGCATAAAGTTCCAACCCCCCTGCCATGGGCAGGGACACCCTCCACTAGACCAGGTTGCGCAAAGCCTCATCCAGCCTGGCCTTGAACACCTCCAGGGATGGGGCATCCACAACTTCCCTGGGCAACCTGTTTCAGTGTCTCACCACCCTCAGTGTGAAAAATTTCTTCCTAATGTCTAGTCTAAATTTACCCTTTTTTAGCTTATACCATTACCCATTGTCCTCTCACTAAACTCCCTGATAAAGAGTGTCTCCCCATCTCTCCTGTAGGCCCCCTAATGAGTGATCTGAGCTATTAATCGCATTTCCATTCCAATTACTCTACTGACAAGATATTGTTATTGCATCTATAGTAAGAGACTTGCTGTTTTGTGCAAGAGCTACCTAAGACACTTCTGATGCATTGTTTAAAAGATCAAAGCTTTAAAAACTTAAGACATTCAATAGCAGAAGCAATCTGTGTTTTTAAAGTAGGATGTCAGACATTTTTCTATTATTAATATTCCTGTATAAGATCAACCAGGTGAACAACAGAGGAAATGAGACAAAATATGCCAAATAACTCTGATAATTGGCTGAAGTAACAAGAAAATTATTAAAAAAACACATATCACAGTAACTTAAAGCAGTTTTAAAACTAGGATGTATTTTAAATTGCCCCCTAATTTGCAATTCCCTTTTCTAAAGAAGACATCTACAACTATCCAGATTACCAGCTAAGAAATAAATCTAATACTCACTGCGGAAGTCTTCAGTTAGGAAGCAAAACTCATATTAACATCCAAGTTAAAAAAAAAATGGGCTTCAAAAAATTACAAAATATATTTCCAGAGATCAACAGAAGTTATTAAATATCTTTACATAATATGTTTTATTTATGTTCAATAAATTTTTAGCCTATCATCATCTTGTTCATATAATTATTCCAATCTCTAACATTCTGTGAATTATAAATATTAGAATTGCATATAGAATGATATATATTATCGTGTAAGTTAAACAGTTTCATACACAATTTTTTTTAAAAAAAAACCCTTTTTAGTCTGTGCTTTGATTAATTTTCTTTAATTAGCTCCAGGGAAAGGAAACATGTTCCCCCTTATGAGACTTTTTTCCCCCAAGCAATTTCAGAGGAACCATTTTTTGCATGTCTGGGGCCGCTGTGCCAGGATGCTGAAGATCATTTGCTGGATTTTCAATTAGAAAATTGTGGGCAGGACAGAGGGTACCCGACTGTGATTGGCTCAGAGTTCCACAGTGCCTGGCAACTGGCTGTCACCATGGCTGCTGATGTCCTGCCCCCTGGGAAGGGTCTCACATGGACATTTTCAGCTGTGTTACAGGGCAGTGGTTGGAGGTACAGGGTTGTAACCCGTCCCACCCCTGCCAAACAGCTGTGCAGGCATGGTTTGCCCTTGGTAAAGCCATATGGGCTGTTCCTGGCTCCTCCTTGTCCTTCAAGTGCCTGGGCAAGGTTTCCCAGAGAACTTAGCCCATAACCTGGCCAGGGACTGAGGTGAGGGTGGTGGCCTCCATCTTGCCTATTTTAAAAAGGAATGTGGGTGATGTCTGCCTTCTTCCCATCACCAGAGACCTTCCCCAGCTACCTGCTACCCTTGGAGATGATGACAGACACCTTGCAATAACAGCCAGGTCCCTCAGCATCCTCAGATCCATCACTTCCAGTCCACTGGTTCACTGTAATGGTCCCTAACAGGATCATCTTCCACTGTGGGCAACCATGCTTTAGCAAATCTGGTAACACTGTAGCTATGACAAAACAAAACATTGTTCTGTGTGACTTATTCTATCTTCTCTCTGCAGCAATACCTATTAAGAGACCAGGACTATCAGATCTTCAGAAAATTTGCAGTTTGCAATTCTGCTGAAAGACCTGTGACTGGCAGGGAGGAGGCCTGTGAATACAAAAGGCAGAATAAGGGCAACAAATAGTTCTGACTGAGTCAGCAGTCTAGTCATTCAAGCAGTTTATACTGGAGTAAAAAAGAGAAAATACAAACTTGATTTGCAAGCTTATATTTCTGGTTTACAAGACCCACTAACCACAGAGGTTGTATTTGAGCTATCTGGGAATGTGTATTGGAAGCCTCCAATGCACTGTATTGATCACTGCTTTAATGTTATAAAGTTCTCCTTTATTGAAACCTCCTAAAAGTTCAGAAGCCATTTCAGTTTCTGCAAGAACAAAGCCCTATCAAAAAACTGTTTCCAAGCTAAAAAATAACATAAAAAAGCTTGATTTCCCTCTCTTTTTTTCCTGTAGTGTATAGTAAAGGTGAAAGGAAAGCCTCTTTTCTGTCTGCCTAATATTTCTAATAACATGCAAAAAAAAAAAAAAGGAAGTATTGTTAAAGAAAGATAGTCATGTCCGACAAGTTATTTTTCTAACAGACTGAGTGAAAACATCAGTAAACAATTTGGACATCTGTAGCTGCATCAGTACATCAGCTCATTTCAAGGACCTTCTCAACTCCAGAATGATGCAATCTAGGAGAAATCTCTAGTCTATTTATTTACTTTTTAAAGAGCTGCACTAAAATGTATGTCTTTATGTAATAATTTATTATATTTTACACAGAATTTGTATATGTATTAAAGGAAACTGAGTGCTTTTAAGCCGTATATAACTCAGAGATGCACTCATTTATAGCTCTGATTTTTAAGAAAGTGGCATAATATACATAATCTGACTTTTAGCTACGCACTTTATTTTTAAAGCATTTATTCATCTAAGTGCCAAGATTATTTAGCTTGATTGTGCATCTCAGTGTATTTCAAATATCAAAAAAGTTATGTCTCAGTAACTCCACCAGTAGGTTTTTCATTGTCCATGTCTGTTAGGTTGGAAAATAAAGTTGATTTACTTCAGACAGAAAGAACATCTCAAATTGGACTATGAAGGCAAATTAGTATCTGAAGGTTTCATGCATTTCATGACTTCCTACATATCTCTTCTCTGTAGACAGTCCTCTTTACATCTGACACATCCTTCTCTGACATCTCTTGATGTAGTTCCACTTCGGTAGCACACTCCCATGAGAACTGTTAGCATTCTCATCAACTTTAGAAATAAGTTTTCATTTACTCACTCATCTGTGGTAACCGGTATTATGTCCCGTCATTCTTCCAAAAGGTTTTATTCAGCAAAATCTTGAATCACATGCATAACTGCAAATATTAATCAATTCTAATTCTGGAGCTTTTTTAAAAAAAAATTTTCACAACTTTTTTTTTTTTTTTCCTCAAAATGCATTTTTTCAAAAATGCTATCCAAATCACAAGCTATCAATAAGTTTATAGCACTCCTACTGAGCAGAAGTAAGCTATATTTATAGAAGCCCATTTAAAAGAGAATAAAATTTTTAAAAAGCTCCCTGAAAATATAATCTAGAATGTATTGTTATTTTTGGCTACAGATCAAACTGATGTTTGTTTTTTCTTTAATTTATTTTATTAATTTATGAACTATGACTGCACAAGAAGAAAATGTGGATAATGAAGACAAGAAACAGGAAAAAGAAGTAAAAAAGAAAACAAAGAGGAACAGATCTCTGAGTCGTCTTTTTCTTTAAAGACTCTGAGTACAGGTGAAAACTGAGAGAACAGGAAAAAGAAACATCATTATGACGCCAGAGGAAACTCAAAAATTCCAGACCATGTTTCTTGCTGATCTTGACTGCTAATGTGAGCAGTTGCACAATTATTAAGTGATCTTTCCATAATATGCACTATTCTCAGGGTCAAGCATTTGTAAGATTGAACCAAAAAATTTCAGTTCCAAAATTTTGTTGCAATTTCACCTTACTGACCTGGTCTGCAGCTGCCTTTTGGAAATAGCATTGTGAAGCAAGTACTATTTCCAATATTCAGTATAGAGATACCATGATGGTAAGTGAACTAAAAATGCAGTGGAGAGACACAGTGTCAGTCCTGGATTAGACTGTAAACGGATTGTGATTAATAAAGAATGATGACTATATTTTGCAGTCTGACACAATACACAGTGGAAGCAACTCACTGAAAATTTTCTGTAAGATTTCTAATTGTCTCATCCCCAAAGAGTTTTAATTTTGAAGAATGTAGAGCATAGATACATAGTGCACCATAAATCATATCTGCCTTTCCTGTTTCATTAAAAATAAATACAACCTCGAATATACATAAATATGAAGGCCAATAGAAAAAAAGTCTCACCAGATTCTTAACTTCCTTATATGTTTTCTACAGCATACCAGAAATGTGAAGTACTGAAGAATAATTCCCCAGCTCAAGGTCTAGACCGAAGAACCCTCTAAAATTTGACTGTTACACACTAAAAAGCAGTGTATTTGAAAGCCTGAAACAATTTGTTTTTGACAAGTGTTATACATAAACCCCAATAAACATTGAAATACATCATTGTGCCATGATGTGGAAGACTGTGTTTCTAAACTATTTATCTTCTTAAATCAAAGGCTGTCAATTTAAATTTCACCTCTTTGCATTGCCAAACTACATTGTTTATATGTCAAACGCACAATAAAAAACAAAACAAAAAAACAAAAAAAACAAAACAAAACACTGGAGAGGAAAATGGGGACTATATTTAATCTAACTATAAATATTATGTATTTTCTTATGCATTTTCCCTTCTAATTCTTCGCTTTTTTGTCCTTTACAGGGAAAGAATTTCATCTCTGTTTCAGAATTTTCTAATAATTTTAGACAAAAGGTCTCCATTTATTCAAACTAAACTTTTTTCAAAATATCAGCTCTTAAAGGTCTCTTCCTCTTAAAAGCATTAAAGTTCAAAATCATCTCAGTTTGATTTTTGACTTTTTTATGACATATTTAATTTTCTAATAAAACTTAGTTTCTAGTTGGAAAAGTTAATTTGGTTTTGAACACAAAAAAAATTACAAAACTAAAGTGCATTGAAAAATCCCAATGACATACAAGAATTATGCACTTTTTGGTTTGGAGGTTTAACAGCAATTTGAGATTTTGATGTTCCATATTCCACCTCAACCACAAGAGCTGTGGTAACTGACACAGGTGGATCAGAGAAGAAGGCTGAGTTTATCTATAGGATGTGACTCATTCACCTAAACAAAAATATCTAATTGATTCTAGCAGGTCTGGTATGTTCATACATCCCCATATGGGGTACTTCTGTAGATAGCAGACAAATTCGGTGCCAGACTATAAAAACTGAAGCAGTGAGTGATGTGAAATAGAGTTCTCATTGCCTTACGCAACTTGTAAAAGAATATTATTCACTGAAGAACCTGAAACTGAAGTTACTGCAGGTGAGGGGATTCCTCAGTCACCAAAGCTGTTACACAGTGAGAAGTTCAAACACAATTGTTTGGGCTTGCTGAATATCAGCAGCTGATAGACATGGTTGCTGCAGCTCTCTGTCCACAGGTCTAGCCACTAGTGAGGCTGAGCATGAGTTCTCAACAGGCATGCATGGATGGACACACACACACTCACACACAAAATTCACACACATGTCATCCCATGACAACTTGGCTGGAAAATGATGCCTTCACCAACATCCACATGAACTTAGACATGGATAGCATGGAAGAAAGCCTGATCCTATGCCTCTTCTCTAGATGACTTGGATTAAGTCCAGTAGAGGGCTACACACACATATTTATACACGCTTATATGCACAAAACAAAACATGGATCGGTCCAGCAGCTGATGTTAGACACTCAGTCTAACCAGTGTCTGGCCCTTGAATTCCCTGGTCTTCCCAGTTGCTGGCACTTGGGCCTATGAACCCCCACATTTTTTGTCTCACTCAGCTCTTACACTCTTGTTGGCTAATCCATCTTGGATTTGGCTAGTGTTCACATATACACAATCAGAACAGAGAGCATGCCCACACAGAACACAGTCAAAAATAAAATTTAGTGAGAAGAGGGGCTAGACTGTGGTGATGAAGTGCAGGGTACAGATGACACATTTACACTTTTACCTTTTATCTCCATTTCTCTCTTTTCCCGGGCTTGTTCCATCCCTTTCCTTGCCTTTAGTCCTTCCAATAAAGGTTCTACAAAAAAATCTCTCATATTCTCACAGTCTCCTGAATGTATTCCACAATGAGTTTTAGTCCTAAAGTGTTCTTTCCTTTATATCCCATAATAAATCCTATACCCCTCTTTCATAGTACCCCCATTCACTCCACAAGGCATCTGGGGAGGAAACTTCTTTCCTTGACTTATTTTGGGGGATGAACACCCAGAGATTGGGCTCCTTGTTCTTCTTGGACAGCCCTGGGACAAGCAGAGTCTTCTTGCACTCATGGAGTTCCTGGGATCCTTGGCCTGTCGCTGTTCCTCTGCTCCTCACCAGGCCTGAGAGACTGTGGTGATATAACAACCTAACACATTAGTATTCAAAATACTAAAAGTTGAAAGTCGCATTGGGAGCATAGGGAACTCAGGGTGTGAGCTTACCCTCCTGCTTACCCTCCTGCTCCCAAACCTGCTTGGGAGCAGGAGGGTAAGCAAAGGCTCAGTGATTTATCTGTGAGTTAGGAGTCATTCACACACACAAAAAATGGCTATCACGTTTTAAAAAAGGCCTAAGAGAAAAAGAGTTGAAACTAGTACTCTGAAATAAACGGCTCAGGAAATGAAGGTGGCTCCCTGGGGCACAGGATGAAGGTGGCAAAAGTTGTCACAGCTAGTACAACTGTCTGGAAAGAGCCATTTACCTCCCCTTGACTGAGAGCTCTGACTGAAAAAATGGGAACAATAATAGTGCCCTATCTGAAAGGATGGAAAAAATGCATAATGTCTAACAGATACTCAGAAATCATGCCACTTTTGTAACAAAAGTGGAAAATATTTCTAGTGGTGAGCAGTGTTTCCTTATCCAGGCTGTAATGGCTATTTAAGTCTTGTATGCTAAGTCATTAGATGTCCTGTGTCTCCTTCTCTGGCTGCATGTTTGATTTCTATCTGAAGAACAGCATGGGACAGTGCACTTTCTCCATTGTTATTTCAATATATAGTTGGTATATGTATGACTACTGATAACGTCAAAGGATTTGGAACTGGGAAGAACTCCCCACTCCCAGAACTTATGATGTGCTCTTCAGGAACTTAAAACTCTTGTACATGTAGTAAGCAATCATATGGCTTGGCCTTGGGATATTTTGGGGACAAAATGACAGCCGTAGTAGTGTTGGGCTCCACTATTTGCTTTTTTTTCCCATGTTAGTGAAAAAGGATAGGAGGTAAGATAATAATTCTTTAAACCACAAGCTTGAGACACCAAGACTTCCAAAAGAATTATGAAAATTTTGATGTGTACTATGAACACATACACTTGTTTAAATGACTTACTTTCTGGCATGCTGAAAAGATTGTTTCCTGTCACAAAGATCAAACAACTTGTTACAGGGAACTACAGAAGACAAACATAACAAACTGCCTTGCAAAGTAGCACATCAGGGAGTTCCTCTGCCCATGGCAGTTAGGAAAGCACAGCAGGAAGCCAGGAAGCAAGCACCTGTTTTTAGGACAAACCCCATTTTCTTGAGATAGTTAAATAATTAAATTAAGTAACAATAACTATGCCATTAGAAAAACATAATGGCAGTAGTGTATATTTCACACGTACTACACCTACATTTATGAGAAGCACAGATATCCAGGTTAACATAGCACATGTTGACTCACTGAGATAAAAGTTCTTTCTTTGTATCTCATAGAAGTACTGTATATTGTGACATCTGAGAGAAATATCATAAATGGAAATAGTCACAAATTTTCATGTGGAATTCTTCAACTTAAAAAGTCACGACCTATTGAAACAACCTCTTAGTGAGAGAGTGTCTGTCATACTTTTGACCCTGTCTGGCAGCCCAACGCCACAACAACCGCTCGCTCACCATCCTGCCTCCCAGGGATGGGGGAGAAAATTAAAGGGGAAAAGGGAAAAGAGACTCATGGGTTGAGATAAGAACAATTTAGTAACTAAACTACAATAAAATTGAAAATAATAATTATAGTAACAATAGCAATATATACAAATGAGTGATACACAGTGATACTGCTCACCACCTGATGACCAAGGCTTAGCCCATTCCTGGCTAACAATCACAGAGCAGGGAGAGTACCAAAACCGCAATCCTGTAATGGAGATAAGACCCCAGTGTCCGAGAGACAGAGACAACACTGAGAGAGGGGCGACCCAGAGGGAGACAACCCAGAGCAAGACAGAGTACTTCTGGACAGATCCTCATCTATATATTGGGCATGATGTGCATGAAATGGAATACACCATTGGCCCATTTGGGTCTCAGTCCTAAACCTAAGGTCAAATCCTAGGCTAGGAACTGAGGCTGTGCTCCCTCCCAGCTTCCCCTGCAGTCACTGGCACAACAAAGGATGTGAAAAGACCTTGACTGTCCTGGCAGCAACTATAAGCATCAGTATGTTATCAGCCTTCTTCTCAGCACAAATCCAAAACATAGCCTCACATTAGCTCCTATGAAGAAAATTAACTCTGTCCCAGCTGAAACCAGGACAGTGTCACTGAATTTTCTGGGTAAAAACAAATTTATAACTGTCAAAGCTTTTATAGCTTTACAAATCTATTTTCTGTTCTTCAGAAGAAAAATACTTCTAATATTAAAATAAAAATACATTTATAAAGTGAAAAATAAAAAACAAAACTGAAGTGCAATGTTTTAAAAACTATTGCAGCGGAATGTTTTGATTAATCTTTACAGACGTTTTTCTTTCTTGCCTTTTCATTAAGATATATTTCTCATGTATTCAGTGTTTCTTTCTAACTCAGAAAGAAGAATTTAGTTCCTTAAAAGTAGGCTACTAATGCCATTATAGATAATCTCATGTTTTTTCAGGTAGTTGCGTGGAGCTAGCATGTCTGACCTAGGATCATGGGAGGTGAGGGGTAGCAGATGGGTACCTCAATAAGCCCTTTATGTCTATAATTAGGCAACTGAATGTTGCACTTTGTGACCCTGCAAGACAAAATTATCTGATGAACATACGCAAACATATCTTCACATTCAATTTTGCCACTTCTGTTTTGTTTGCTTGTTGCCAGAAACCGAGTGGAGAACTCTATTCTCCTTAAGTCTAATGCAAAATAAACAAGGGGTAATAATAAAAGGGAATTTGCTAAAAGATTACCTACTTCTACACTGATCATGTAAGTTATAAGAATTTTTCAGCTGCTAGTTTGTTTTTAATAAATTCACAGAATCACAGAATCA
>NW_010123028.1:0-10193 GCF_000699245.1 Pterocles gutturalis
AGCCCCCCGAAGCCCGGCTGAGCTTGGTGCTGCTCCCGGGTGATGTTAAATGTGGGGTGGGAGCAGGTGATGTCTTGGCCAACTGGCTGCTGGGGGGAGCCCCGACACCCCAAAGTGCGGCTGAGCCGAGTCATTCAGCTTTTTCTTGGCTGCTTGTTCCCCAACGCGTTATCCAACGGCGCTGGGACCTCTGCAAACACCCCAGGAGGGGGCTGTTTAAAGCCCATTTTTGGGGTGACCCTAATTGGGTTGGACACAGCGAGGAGCCCGGGGCTACCCTGACCGCGTGTGACAGCCTGTGCTGGCTCAGGGACACGATGGGACGTTGGGCTTTGCTGTGACTCAAGCTGTGTGACACGTTATGGAACAGTAGCTCCGGCCGTGGCTGATTCCCAGCTCTCCGGGGGTGATTTCTGGGGCGATTTTGTAATTTTTGCATCAAGACTGAATCCTTGGAGCAGCTCAAAAGCAAACGGGCGCGAGGCTGGGACTTGTCCTCTGGGTAAGTGGGATTAATGTTGCTGTTGGTACGTGAACAGACATGGGCAGGAGCAACAACAGGGGTGTGCAACCCTGTCCTGGCTGCTGGGGAAACTGAGGCACAGGGGCGGGGACCACAGGCAGCCCCAGCACTGTGCCTGTCCACAGGGATGCTTTTCCCATCCCATCCCAGTCTGTGGCTGTCCTAACTGGGCCAGCTGGCTTTTGTTCTCTGCTGGGCTGGCGGCCAAGATGCCCTGTCAGCTTTCTGTGCGGTTTTTCTGTCCCTCCTAAAGATGCTGCGGCTGGAAAAAAAGAAAGACGAACAAAATACTAGACAAGACACCAAAAAAAAAAAAAAAAAAAGCGGGTTGGAGGTCTCCCGTGTTCCAGTTCAACCACATTTGGTCAGGGTTGGGCAGCAGCTGCCAAGCAGAAACCCTCACCTGAGCTCACCTCAAATCCAGTAGTTCCAAGGGAGGTTTTAGATCAAGCAACGGTCCTTTCGGGGGTGTTGGTCCCACGCGTGTCCCCGTTGGGAGATGTTCAAAGCATCTGAAGCCGCCGAGAGCAGAGGAAAAGGCAGCTGCCGGCAGCGGAGCCTGGACTGGTTGGAAAAAGCAAATTGCCATGACAGCAGACTGGGGAGAGAGGCTTGGAGGAGGGGGAGGAGAAGAAAAAAAGGCTTCAGAGCCCAGGGAGATGGTTTTGTTTGAAAATTTATTGAAAAATGCAATACAAGAAGCAATACTGAACACTTAGGTCTGTCTAAATGCTACAGCAACTTTCCCTTTGATTTACTATGAAAAGTCCAAAATAACAGCTCCCATCGCTAGTCGATCTATAAATTTGCCAATTTTAAAAGTTCCTATTTTATAAAGAAGAGTGTAAACAGCTAGCCTAGACAATTCACAATTGCCTTAAAAAATTTTACAAAGCTCCTTCATATTGTCAACTAAAAACTTTTTTTTTTTTTTTTTACAAGTTTCATCTCTAAGGTTGGGGCACTACCACCTCCGAAGGAAATTGTACAATTAGGAAATGAGCAAACCAGAGTTTATTAAAACCAGAATCAGTCAGTCCTTTGCTAACACATCTTGTGTTGGTCAGAGATTTGCTATTTGGCACCCGGAGCTGCCGTTCCAGTTTAATGGAGAGGAACAGGAGCTCCTTGCCTTCCTTTCTATAAAAACATTCATTCATATATAAATAGCTTCCGTATAATGTATATTATACAATCAAGACAGTCTCTGGGTGAACTGGTGAAGTGGGAAGAGCTGGGAACATTCACATAAATAGACCTTACGGAGCTGGTTTGTCCCTAGAAATGACACAGCACGCTGCCAACCCGGGATTTTAAAAACCCGGCGGAGGTGGAAGGGGTGCGGGCAGTCCCACCACCGCCCCGGCGCAGGATGGAAGCAGCTTCTTCTGCTCTCAACTTTTATCTTCTTCCCCAGCTGCTGCTGCTCCTGGCCAGCTCCGGGGCTCAGAGGCAGCGGTGGCGGCTGGAGTGGGGCAGCAGGGCTGGAAATCCCCCGGGGGTCAGACAGCAGGGTGATGGCCAAGTGCAGACAAGGTGAGAACTTATTTAAAGTACTCGAGGAGAAGCAAGAACTTAGAATGAACAAACTGGAAACAGCCACCCAAAATCCAGGAAAAAATAAAATAAAAAAGGGTTATTCTAGTCTACAGGCTCATGGTGCTGGGGGCACAGGACACCCCAAGTGACACCCGGAGCCAAGCTTCAGCCTCGCACCCCACTCCCCTCAATTCTCAGGACAGCCAAGTGCCTCTAAGTGCTATGGACAAAGTTAATTTTTCACGCTGGCTTTGCCTGGCCAAGCTCAGAAATCCTCTTGGTGCCTCCTCACTGTGTGTGCCTGCTCCTCAGGGAGCTGCTCCAGGGTCACAGGGAAGGACCGAATGGCAAAAAAGGAAAATTCCTCAAAAAGGGAGGTGGCCAGAGGGATGCTCAGCAGGACGGGCAGTTAAGGCAGCGTTACCCAAATACGCTGAGCCCAGCAGGGCCACGGACCTGTTGGGGGACCTGCATGGCAGGATAAGGAAGGAAAGGGCTGTTCGGACAGAAAGAGGAAGACTTAATATCTCTGTGGAGCTGAGGATTCCCTAAATCCCCTGAGCAGGAGGCAGGTACCCAGCGGAAGGCAGAGCATCACTGGAGGGGACCATGGACCTGGAGGGGACCCTGCACCCGGAGCAGCCCAAGCAGCAGCTGCTGGTATGGGAGGGCTGGGGGCTGAGAAGGAGGCCCCCAGCCCGAGGAGGCCCCCCCCCAGCCAGCAAGGGTGGAAGAAAGCAAACCTCCAGCAGCTCCAGCGTTTCCAGCACAGTCTCCCATCAATGCTGCCAGCTTGATTAGAATTGCACCTGAACCTGAGACGCTGCACGAGCCCCAGTGTCGTTCAAAGGCTGTCTGCAGCTGAACGGCAAGTCAATGCAGCCTGAGCAAAATCCAGCGAGTTCTGAAACACATTATTCCAACTGGACATAGCAGAGAGCTTTTTTATTGCCATTTTCTTCCCATCCTCGACTGAGGAGCGGCAGCAGAGCACTCTGTGCCCTCAGCTACCCATGTGCCACACTATATATATATATATCTCTATACAAAAAAAAATTTAAAAATCACAACCTCAAAGTGTACTAAAGTGTTCACAAGTGTCCAGGCAGACTCTTTACAAAGCTTGGGTTTGTTTTTTTTTCTTTTTAAATGTAAATGGTGGAAGGAGAAAGCAGGGTGTGATTCAAACACGTCCATGAAGCTCCGAGAGCAGCAGCAGGAGCTCAGCCCTGGGTGTGTGGAGGGAAGCACATCCAGCCCCAGAAAGATGTTTTCTGGTCATTGCCATGCAGCTGGAGATGGCCCCGGGTCTGTCAGCTCAGCCTCAAGATGCAGACACTAACCCTGGTATTTCATTCCAGCCAAAGAATCCAGACCCTGAAGCCAGCGTGGAGGAGCACTTTCCGCAGGGTTTGGCTCGACCGTGACCAGCAACACCTGATACCTCCTATGATTTCTCCTTCAGCCTCTACAAGTACAGCTTACAAGCCTTTTAATTTTAAATTAAATGATAGGAGGATATATGCCCTGGAATATGGGTAATGTGTTTAGCATTAAATAGCACTGAGAGGGGAGGAAAAAAAAAAACAACCCATGACTTATAAAAAAAACCCAAAACAACCCCTAATTTAAAAATCATCAACACAAACAAGTGAAAAACTATGACATTGAAAAAAAATATCAGTTCCAGTGAATGCAGCATAAGCCTACCTTAATAGCATCCAGAGTCCAAACACCTTAAACGCACACTTCTACGGGCTTTTTAATTTAATGGCATCTAGAAAACACAATCGGGCGGGTAGCACTCGGCAGAGACACACGGGAGGAAGGCGAGGTGCTAGCACAGTCCTCTTAAAGCTCTAAAATTCACAGTATAAGATACTCGAAGCAACTTCCAGTATTCCTTAAATCTAGTCAACTAGTAAAGATGTGTGCGGAGGCTACACCACAAAACCCTACTTTGTGTTCACGCACTGGGGGCCTGAAACCCAACGGGGAGAAACGCGGAGCGAAGGCGGCAGCTCTGCTCTGCTGGCGTCTCAAGCTCCCCTAGAGCTAAAAAAAAAATAAAATTAAATTTAAAAAAAAATCAAGAGGCAATCGGAAACGCTGCACAAAACTAAAGTCTGACTTTTTTTTTCAACTGACTCTCCCGGCAGAAGGACCCATGGCTTTTTTGAAGGTGCGTAGGGATCCCGCACTCGGAAGATGCACGGATGTGGCTTATCTCCGTTATCCCTGACGAGGCGGAGGGAATACGACTTAAAAAAAGCGACCCTTGGAGCCCTGCGCGGTGTGTGGGGGTCTGTGTTTGAAGAGGCTATGTGTGAGAGGGAATGCAAAATTGAAAACCTGTAAAAAATCTTCAGTACAGTTAGAAATATGGCATACTTTTGTCACAATATATATATATATATAAAAAAACAAAACAACACCCTATATCAAATAGGATCCAGTGGAGTCTGGAAAATCCCAAGTCAAATGTCAAAGCGCAACTCCTAATAAATGATATGAATGTCTCCGAGTGTCAAGTCTTGTAAATCCGAGGTCTTTGTGCTCCAGGTAGTTTCTTGGTAGTTTTGCTGGGTTTCTTTTTGCTGGCGTTGTGTCTGGCAGGAACGTGTCCTGGAGAGAGAGAAACACGGTGAGTGATGGCTGTTAACAGCCGGATTTCTGGGAAAGAGAGGAACCTGCTTCCCTGAAGCTGCTGGAGAACATCTGCGATCAGAAGGTGAGTTACCATCAACGGCAGGTGGGAATCCGGGCTCGGAGCCACCTCCAGGCACCGGCACAAACACCGCCCTGCTCCCATCCCTCAAGGACCGTTATTTGAAGGGCTGGAAGTCCAGGAACCCTTAGGAAACCTCTGCTGGGTTTATTTAGGTTGGGAGAGTTAAAAAGCTCAGCCACAATGTCTGTTACACCACACTGCCTCTCCTCTCGCCTGATTTCTTCTTGTTCCACCTCCCCAGTCCCTGCAAACACCAGCTTTGGGGGCAGGATACACGCAGGGCATCACCAGCGCGGAGCAGGACAGGCTTTAGAGCCCTGACAAACGGGCAGAGCTCCTGGATTCCTCCAAAACCCTCAGGACTGCAGAAAAAAAGATGTCTCCAGGCAGGGCAGGAGCTTGGGGACCAGCTCAGGGCACTGATATAAGCAGGGGTCTACGTGAGACCAGCAGCTCAGCGTGCTGCTGGCGCGTGGGAGGTGGTTGGTAAGATCCTACAGCCTCATCACAGCAGCCGCGTAACAACTTCTAGACATTTCTGGTTCATTTCCACTGCAGGATTAGTCTGTATTTGTGACTGCTTCACCAGCTTTAAATGATTTAATAGGAACAGCCCGAGCAAGACTCATCAAGCAAAGAATAATAATTTTCCTTAAACTCTGGCCATATTTAGCCAAACCTCGCCTGCAGGGAGATGGAGCAGTGCCCATCCCTCCTTCGCACGTCGTCTCCCTACTTACGCAGCCCGGCTACTCCTCCGCGATCTCGGTCTCCTGGTGCACAACCACTTTGGTCACCGACATGTCCGGGTGCTGCTCCTTCGCCGCTTTGATCGCCTGCGCCAGAACCTGGAAGAGAGAGAGAACATTGCAGAGAGAACACTGCAGAGAGAACATTGCAGAGCCGGCCGCCCACGCTCCTCGGGGGGACAGAGACTGGTTCTAGCTCTGGGGAGAGGAAAAGGAAAACTTCAGCTGCACCTTTTGGTGACTTTTGGTGGTATTAGATTATTTGTGGACGGAAAAGCTGTTTTCTAAGAATACACCCCATCTCTCTGCTGCCCCATGGTAGATGGTGGATGGAACAATGAAGCAAACCCTGTTAATTCTTCCAGCAAGTGTGATGAGCACATTTCAGACATCTTCTCAGACATTTTCTTGTGGAATGAATAAATAAACTAGTTCTTGTCGTACGAATATTCTCCAGCCCCCTGATACTTGCAGCTATAATTAAATTTAAAGTATAATTCTCTGATGACAAAATTATCACCTCCAACACACGCCAGAGGCCGATGAGGCTGACTCATGAGAAGGGTTTCATGTAAAGCCGATGGGATCTAATGCAGGTGCTGAGAGCTGTGAGATGACTTCTGGCACTAAACAGCAGCAATAGTGCTCCAAAGTTACTAGAAAATTAATGCAGATGATCCAGACGACAAGGAAAACTTTTACTTCACATTTTTGTGAATTTTTTTTTAATTTTTTTTTTTAAATTTCATTTTTTCAAAACAAATCTGGAATCAAAACTTTGCTGCCAACACCAGTTTTAGAGCAGAACTAAGCTTTGCTGCCATACAGCTGCGTACTGTCAAAGAGGAATTTACTATTGAAATCAGTTTTGAAGTTTTATTTCTACCCCAGTAAAACTTCTCCAGGTTGTTTTCTGGTGAAGTTATCTTCAGAAAGGCAGTCTGCCTAATTCATACCAGCTCCGAGAAGCTCTTTGGACCACATCCAAGCTCCTACCTGGTCGTGGTCTACATCTGCATCTCCTGTGATGACGATCCTCTTTTCAATCCGCGTCTCTGAAATGCCACCTTTGACAGTCTGGTACAAAAAGAAGAATTCCTGTTAGTCTAGAAGTGAAAAGGAGTTTGAGTGGACTGGCATTGCGTGGCTAAAGACAGCACCCAAAAATAACATTACCCAACACTGCCGTCATACCACGGCATCAGAATCGCGGGGGAAAACTGCCGCTGCTCAGAGAAAAAACTGTCAAATATTAATTTTCTTATAACCGAGCCAGGGAAGAGCTTTGTCCCACAGGACGGTTCTTTCCCGTTGTCCCACAGGACAGCCAGAGCCCACGTCCGCAGAATTAATGCAGAATTTACAGTCTTCACCCAATGCAGGCAAACCTGAGACCCTCGTGCTTTATTTCAGCTATCAATCACATTTTTCGGAAAGGAACTGGGGTTTAAGCTTTTTTCCTCTTTTTCAGCTCTGCCCATCCCTCTGTCCCATCGTTGTTTCAGTTTTATCGTTTTCCCGCGCTGTTACCTTTGTGATCTGCGTGGTGGTGGTGCTGCTGGTGGTTTCCGAAGTGATGGTCTGAGCAGTCAGCAGGATGCCAGGGTCTAAATCTCCGTTGCCACCATCTGTCTGTGGGACAGAAGAACAGCCCATCAGTGTCCCTGGGGCAGCGGGGACAGAGACGGGGGCTCCATGTCGACAGCGGGATGCAATCCCAGGACAGAAACTCCTCTCCATCGTGGACCACGGGACGGAGCAAGCTGCTCTGCTGCTGGCTGAGCTGCACAAGGACTTCACGGGTCTCCGTAGGCTCAGCACAAAGCTCAGGGGCATTAGGCTGGAACCACATGGATCCACAGAATCACCCGGGGAGGACCCATGGCCCTCCCCGCCCCGGAGCAGGGAGGCTGGGATATACCCAAACTGGGGTAAACTGGCCCCACAATGCTGGTCGTGCTCCTCCATGCCAAGCTGCGTGCTCAGGACCAGAAAGGGGAATGAAAGCAGAGACTTAACCCAAATTACACCCAGATCCATGGAGATCCACAAAGCCAGAGAGGACCAGCTGATCCAGAAGGTACCTGTCACCCTTCCTCCCTCCTGCCAGCACCCTGCCCATCACTCCTTTAGACTCTGCAGAAGCAAAGCCCAGATTCTGCCGAACCAGGAACCACTGCTGGTAGCTCCCATCCTGCAGGACTCGACCTTTCAAGGTCTGCCAAAAAAACCTAAAATCAGTCATCCTTGCCAACTCATCCTGGAAGGGCCAAGCAGCACTAAGGAACGCCGGGCAGCATCGCCAGCGCGGCGCTGGGACGATCTCCGGAGTTACCACAAGGTGGGACCATTTTCCACAGACTGGGAGAAATCTCAGCGCACGTCACAAGCTGGAGCACACCGGGCTGGCTTCTTCATTTTTCCCAGTTGGAAATGTTAACAGCAGTAACTGGAGCAGAACTCACTCGCTGAGGAGCGGGGCGATGCTCACCCCCCCAGTGCAGGGAAGCCTGACAGCTCCCCCCCTGGCTCTCACACTCGGGAGGATGCTCAGCAGCCACGGGATTCCTTGGGAATCCCAAATTATCCCAAAGTGTGGTCCATGGGCTACCCACAGCCAAACCTACATCCCACAGTCACTACACCAGAGCATGGGCTGCTTCTAACAACCAGTTATGACAAAGCCAAACCTAACAAAGGCTCCAAATTCTTAAATATATAAATAAAGCCTATTTCAGACTGAGGATTAATTTTAACCTCAGCAATGACACCATACCTGCGTACGTTGGTATCGCTCCACTAACACTTCTAGTTTCCAATCACCAGATACCCACTCTGGATGCATTTTATACAATATTTTTGGTTTTCAGCACCTGTTTCAGGGTTGAAACCTAAAGGACATTCCACAAACGTTTTCAAAATCATTTACAAGGCAAGGTCTGAAGAGCATAAACAGCAAGGGGAAACGGGGAAAGCACGTCCTGCAGGAAAAAAGGAACTCAGGGTAACTCTGTACAGTCTGATCTACATCCCAAATCCACCAGTGGCTGAAGATAAATTCTGTTTGCATGCTTGAAAAAAATAATTACCCTTCAGTAAAAACACTGCTCCTCTAAAAATAATAGTTAGACCTGGAAATAGTGTCCAGAGTATCAGATAACTTCTGCGCTGTGACTTGGATGCTTGGAGAAAGGCAGGTGAGTTTAAAACTTGAGTTTAGTGAAGTCCCTGGAAAACGCATCAGAACACACCTTACCTGTGCAGCTTCGTAGGTGATGGTCTTTGTCTCTGTGTGGACGATGGGGACTTCTTTTGTTGGAATTTCACTTTTGACGGCGCTGGAGACGTCGGAGATGGTGACCGTCTGCGTCTTCACCAGTGGTGGCTGTGGGACAGGGTTAAAACATCTCCGTCAGGACCCCGGCAGCATTTCCACGTCGTGACCGTGCTGCCGGCAAAAGTTCTGACACTGATCTGATAAAAGCACTGTGGGAACCAAGGTCAGCCTGGACACCTTTGGGTTTACGCCTCTGCTTCGACACACTCCTCGGAAGGCAGAGATCTCGCAGGAGGATTAAACAGAGAAAAATCCTCCAGCCCTTCCCCAACGCCTCGCCCTGGGGTCAGCCCAAGTCAGGCGTTAAGGACGGGTTTAACCATGTGTCACAATACCACCAAGACACTGTCTCCACTGATTATTAACTTTCTAATTACTAGAAGCTCATTGCCAGCTGCCAGTAAAAGACGACCCTCGTGTACTGATGGCAATGTCAATTAGCACAAACCCTGGGCAAACAGAGACTCGGTTGCAGCTGAGCAGCTTTATTCTGATCGCTAATGAAACACTTCATTATTTAAACATCCTCATCAGATCCCAGGTCTTTAACTTTTATTAAATCAATGTCAGACAAACAGAACCATGACATCTCAAAAGAGAAATGGGGAGGGGAGAAGAGAAATCAGTTGTTCCACCACCTGATAATTATCCAGAAGAAGCCGAGGGTTAGTTCAGCCCCACAGTGTTTCCCAGAGGGCTCGATTTCTGCTCACCGTCCCCAAACCTGAGAGATGCCGCCGTGATTGTTAGCAGGGGAGGTGGCCACCTATCGAACCGTAAGCCATGAATATCAACACTGAAGCAGGCAAAAAATCCCTCCCAGGGTGGGGAGCACAAGGGGGACATCACAGCCCATGTTCACGGTGTAAAAACACATTTGACAGCACTTCAAATTTCCTCTGCTGCATAAGGCTCAGCCTCCGGTACAGCAGGAGACGGCAAAAACCTTAAGGAACTAAAATTAAGCACTTTTGGAGCCTAAATATTTCCATTTTGGAGGATGCAGCAGGGATGCTTTGATCAAAGAAAAGCAAAGGGCGTTGCGCTGCAGCAATTGTATTGAATGAAAAGATATTGTATTGAATGCAAAGATAAATGGAGAGGGGCTCGTCTTTAATGCAAAAATAAATTGAGGGGGTGCTTGTGTGCTCTGCCTGCAGGAGATTAACCGGCTAATTAGCTCCAAGCAAGAGTCAAAGCCAAGCCACCGCATCTCTCCGGGTCCGTGGCATCTGCTTGCTGCAGTGTTTGGGGTCCCACTCCAAAGCCAGCCGGGGGGTTCGGGGGGGGCAGGCGCTGGGGCTCACTACCTGG
>NW_010123028.1:10220-22039 GCF_000699245.1 Pterocles gutturalis
CCGGCAGCCCGTTATCAACCTCCGAGTCGGGACACTCGCCATTTAGCTCTCTAAAGGCAAATGTGTCTTCACCATCCTCCTCCTCTCCTCCCCAGGGCTGCCGGGGGGGTGCGGCAGGGCTGGGGGGGGGCTCCGGCTCTGACACCTCCCCGTCCTTCTCCGCATCCGCACAAACCCCCTTTTCACATCTCAGGTCCTCCTCGCTGGCAGGGAGGCTGGGAGCTGCCGCCTCCTCCTCCTCCTCGCTGCTCAGGGAGGAAGCAGCAAAGTCCCAGCTGGGAGAAGGCTCTGGGGCGGGGGGCACTGGGGTGTCACTACAAGCTACTGACTGCTTTGAGCCCCCCCGCACAAAGCCAACACCGCTCCTCTCTGGCACTGCAGCCACATCCTCCTCTCGGGAGAGAAAGTCACTCATCATTTTCTAAAAAGAAAGGATACACAAAAAAAGGCCAAAGAGAGAGAGAGAGAGAGAGAGAAAGAGAGCGTTAGGGAGAGCAGGAGGTCGTGAAGCATCACGGCAAAACATCGATTTCTTGTCGTACATCTCCAGTAACACATGCAATGGGAGCAGGTTCGGACACTTGGAAGCTGGAAAACCTTTGTGGAACATGGGGTGTCCGGTGCATTCACTGGCACCGCCTTCCTGGGATGTTAATAATCCACTCTCCTAAAGTTTAAAGAATTAATATTAAACAACTCTCTGCACCTAAAGGAAGAGCCACCACGCAGCTCTTTTTGCCCAGTTTGGAAACAGGAATGATTTCGGTGTAGGACGTGGGGACTTGTTCACATCCAAATTCCACGTGTGCAATAAAACCCACCGACCACACTAAAACCATCCCCAATTCTGCTTTTAACTCCTTGAAATCTTTTATGCTGTGTTTTTAATCTGCATATGGAGGTTAGAAGAACAAGCCCCGAATAACCCGCAGAGCCTGTGCCCTGCTCTCTTCCTCGCCCCAGGAACACTCACACCTCCGAGCACCTTGTTTGCTGTTTCTCCAGGATAACTAACAGACTGGGCATGGGTACAATGATAGCAGAATATCTCCAAGTTAGTCTTGAAATCAGCTGCTCCAATTACCAAGAGGCTCCTGAATGGATGATGGGGTCTGGTCGTCCAAAAGAATTTGTACTATTTATTTTTTTCCTAGACAAACCAGTTCCATTAACTCAGCACAAAACTTTCCAGCTGAGAAATAAAGAAACACAGCCTGGAGCTGGAAAGCCAGAGTTCACGCTGGTGTGTGCTGACCCATCATCACCAAGCGCGAGGGTCAGTCTATAGCTCAACAATCCACATTTGACCTTTTCCCCATGCCTACCAAAACATCCCAACACACCTGATCCCAAAAGCAGCTGGCACACGGAAACCTTTGTGGTAGCTGAACCTCCTGGAGGTACAATAGAATTGGAATTTGGGATGGTGCACGGGAGGGGAGACAGGTAACGGAGCAACTCAGCCTTCCGAGAAGCCGGCAGCACGTCTGGAGCACCTGCGATATCTGGGACGAGCGTGCCGAGCCAGGGGGTCTAACCAAGGCTGTGCTATTCCGCCCTCCGTGCGGCTCGTTAGTAAGGTCTCAACTAGGTCTTCCCACATCTCTGGGAGCCCTCGAGGCAGGAGGGAAGCAACATGGACAGAAGAGAAGAGTTAAAACGCGAACAAGACAGAAAGCTTTAGCAAAACTCAGCTGTTTGCCCAAATCATAGAATCATAGAATCATTAAGGTTGGAAAAGACCTCAAGGATCATCAAGTCCAACCCAACACCACCTAACTCCACCTAATGATGAATATTTCATCTAGAATCGCAGGATGGTTTGGGTTGGGAGGGACCTTAGAGATCATCCAGCGCCATCCCCTGCCATGGGCAGGGACACTTTGGTCACCGGCGGTGAATGACGGTGACAGTCCTGCCCTGTGCTGGAAATTGTGTTTCTCATTATTGGCATGGAAAGCTGTCATCGAGAAAGGGCAGAATAAGCAGCTACGGGGAATTTTACACATATCGAAGCTGTCACATCATCCAGCATCAGGGAACAAGGAGGGAAAGCCCAGAGGGCTGCTGCTTCATCAATGCCACTGAGACTGCTCAATCATTAACCTCATGGCTGGTTTCTGGTAAATTGGTATAAAAATAGCCACTAGCTGTATGTCCAAAACCAGCCATTACATTTTCATACACATATGGCAAGTGCATTGCTGTCACCCGTTATTCTAATTTTGGTGGCAGTATTAAGGTGAACAGATACTGTTGCCTCACTTTCTATTAAGAAGATTCTCTGGGCAACCAAAAACCAGTAATTTTTGCTTAAAATGTGAGCTCTGAAGCCTGCAGGTTATCTGGTACAATGCATTTTCTGTAGCCCGGAGGCTTTCACCCTGATTGACCCCATCTAACAGGACAGTGCAATAGGAGCCCCTTTCGGAGGAACAATTAGATGCTTATTTTAGCATCGGTTCAAGAAATGACTCCTCCCCCATGCCTCCTGGGGATTTTTCAGTTCCTTGCTTTTGTGTTGCAGATAGGTTACCTGTAAGATTTCTGTCCATTAGGATTTCCAGCCTCTGGGGCTTCTCTTAAGTTCTTGGGATATGTTGTAGGAAAATGCATTTAATGGGAGTGAAGGGAGAGCCACTGGCGCTGCGATGATCAGGTCAGACCGCACACGTAGGGAAGCGTTAGTTCTGATCGAAAACCACTTCCATACGTGCTCCTCCAAAGCTATATCCAGATCCACCCTAATGTAAGATACTCCACTGAAGTATTTCACAAAACAGCATGGGAACCAAGGGTACCAGCTTTGGACGCCCGTGTCTTAATCTTGCTTTAAAACCGGGATTTATAAACTGCCAACGTACCGATCTCTCCTTCATTACATATGCTAAATCTTCTGGATTTTAATGGAAAATGCCTTGGGAGCAAGAGTTCCTTCAACACCAGCTGGGGCGCTACTTTGTCCAAGAGGAAGAAGGAAACCCCCCGATAAAACAAAGCAGATTACTGAAGAGACGAACATTTGTATCCAGTCTAAACGACTTCCCAGCTCCCTGTCGTATACAGAAAAATAATTTGCGTTTTGGAAATATCGTGTATGGTAAAAGCATAAAGGAACGGACAAGCTGGAACGCAGCCGATGGTGCACACAGACCGTGCGTCGGCAGAGCCAAGTGCGGCAATGAGCATGCAAGCGATAGAGACAGAACAAATCCTGATAAGATCAGCTGAGCAGAAACACTTTTTTTCTTGCCTTCCCATTCCGCTGGTAAGGAGACAGACTCATTGGAAGGTATTTGCTTTTACACAAAATTGTCTATTTACACACCCTTTAGAAAAAAAAAATACAACTATGCTTGTTCCTCTATTTAAAAATGCATTTTCCTAGAAATTCAGAAAAAAACATGAACAAAACCCTCCTTGGAATTTGAACATCTGTTATAAATTCTGATCTTATCAAGATTTATTTTGATTTGTGACTGCAGCAGCATTCCTGTTTTCAGGGCTCCGATTTGCAGAGTTCCAAGCTCTCCTGGAGACCCGTGAAACCTGGGAGCACCCGGGCTGCAAACCGCTCATTTCCAGAGACACCCAACCAGGGATGCCCAAACCCCACCAGGGACGCCCGAATCAAACACGAAACAGAGTAATCGCACAAGCCATTTGTCGCGTAACGAAAATCCAGGACAGGATGCAATGTCCCAAACATATCGAACCAGAGACAAGTGCACCCAAAACATTCCCCTGCTCGGGACAAATCCCTGCGCTCCCGACGGTGACGAACGCCGAGGACACAGCTCAAGCGGTGCAGTGTAATCAGTGACACACAGGAATTCAGACTGGGGATAAATTAATAACAGGCTTAATTGCACAGCTGATACCAGCCACCAAAAGGATTTCTTTTTCTTCAAAAGTGTTTTTGTATAAATTTCTTTTCCTGTATTTTTTCCTGTATTTTGGATCAGGATATATTTGTATGAACCAGCCGCCCTGTGCTGCCTCTCTTCTCAGAAATACTCCATCATCCTCATTCCAAACCAGAACCAATCCTGCAGGAAACTTAAGGAGTGCTAAAATAACATCACCCTGACAGTTACCAAAGACAGTTGCTAAAAACTGATAAAAACATGAAATGACAGTGCATGCTAGCTCCCTGCAACCACCCTATGAAACGCTATAAATTCCAGCTCCCTAGCACTTCCCAGTCCCTCCTTTTCTACTACGGCACCGCAGTCGTTAACACTGGCGCGTGTTATTAGGTTATCCCCCAACAAGTGTCCACAGAAGCTCGCAGGCTCGGCGTGACCGGGTACAGACGCACACGTACGGGATGTTGCTTTCGCAGCGAACCACACTCACCCGTGAGAGCTCCCGGATCAAGTGATGCTCAGTCTCACCGCTGTCAAAGCGCTTGGGTAAAAGGTATTATAGAGCAGAAAACAAGAGATCCTCATTTTACAATACCTGCCATGCCTTATAGAGCTGCTTTGCCTTAAAGACAGAAGTTAAAACGTTTAGAAGCTGTTCAACGAAGCCTGGCATTTGGAAATGATGGGTGGTTTGCATTTTGACACTGATTTTTTAAATTGCTATTAATCTGATCGCAACATCCTGACCAGCCCAGTCAGATGACAGAAGGATAAAAGAGAATTTGACCCAAGTTAAAAGGAAGGCTAGAAAATACACAGCACACTACAAGCTTAAAAAGTTGCCGTCATGAAGGAGAACCCCAGGATACTACACGATACACAGCAGCCACGTCCAATCTGCTGCATCAACTACTTGGCAACTGGAAACAACCTCCAGATCAAGACTGAAGTTATTTCAATAAGGTTGCTGAGCAATAGGATTCCTCTCCCCATCCACCCTGATCCCCTTCCCATCCCTTTGAGGGCCAGGCACCCTTGGATGGGGGGGTACAAAGCTGTGCGCGTCTTATTCCAAATTCCATCTGCGCAGAAAAAGCTGCTGGAGGCATTGAAACCCCATTTACTGTAGCAGCAGCAGTGGGATACCATCAGGGTTTACAGGTGACATCGATTTTGTGCTGCTGCATTTCTCTTGCTTAATTTCGTAACGTCGCAGCCTTGCTCTGGTGCCAGGCTCATCCCGGAGAGCAGCAGCACCAGCCCCGTGCTGCTCCGTGGCAGCCAGCTTGGCTTTCCTGGGATCGCACCTGACAGCACAGAATGAGCCAAACGGGTGATCCACTGTCAATAATCTCACAGAAGAAAAGCTGAGATTTAGAAATAAGAATAGCTCCTGATACAGCCTCTAGACACAACCTCCAGCAGCTTCAACCAGCTAAAACCCAGCCAGGGGCTCGCGTTGTATTACTGAGCGGAAAGGCAGCGGTTAGTTAGGAATGTGGGTTCTCACAAAAGTATTTCTTACAACAAATATATTGCTTAAAAAAAATAAAGGAGCACTTTTGTTCTCAAAGGAACACAACGTGCTGGGGAGAGGCTCTTGCAGTTGCATTGTGCAGGAGTGCAAAGGGTTTTTCCTCCCATTCACTCTCGGAAGCGAAGGGGGAGAAGGCAGGAGCGTGATGTTAAGTATTGGGTACAGAGCTGAACCTCTGACCCCTCTGCAAACAATGCCTGCCTTAAACTAATCTGGATTTAATCCTCAATCGAACTATTCTGGCCAGTTTGAGGGTGTGCATTGCTGACCGCCGCAGCGTGTCCCCTCTCCCCAGGAGCACGAAACCCCCAGCAGAGTGTCCAGCAGAGCCAACACCCCGAATGCAGCCGGTAACGACCAGGGGGCTGATGGTTCCTTGGTTTGAGAAAGGAATAGAGGGTTAGCCCACAGAAGTCATTAACACAGGTTGTGCACAGCTATTTTTGTTAATAAGCAGTGGAAAGAAGAATCTGATTTGCAATAACATTTATTAATGATAAATGTACATATTTACAAAAAAAAATCAGAGAAAAAATACAAAACTGAAAAAGTGTTCCAAAAAAGAGCATTTTAGGTAAAAAAGAAAGTGTTTTTAGTCTCCATAAACTGATCCAACACGACCGCGTACCACTGATGGAAGAACCCAGAGTGGCCCAAACCACGGCTGGTCCTTCCCTCCGGCTCCACAAACCCAGACAGATGCAAACTGGGACACGAGAGAAAGCAGAGAGATCACCTCCCTCGGGTCCTCCAGTGTCACCCACTAGTAAGTACAGACCAAAGAGTTTCTGAAGGAACCCCTAACCCTTCTTTGGGCTGTATTTTTCTGGAAAGCATCCTGCCTCAGTCTGTATGTCAGAACAGGCACCATCAACTCATGACCAGGAAAAAAGAAAACCCAACAAACCAGTGGAAAAATTCTCAGTGTGACAAATTACCGACCCTTGGGTGAGGTGCAAGACCCCTTGCCCAGAGCGCTCCCGAGGAGCCCCGCGGTCCGGACACAGCGAGGCCAGCCCAGCCCCATTCCTGCAAACACACACAACTCCGTTCCTGCCACGCCGGGGAAATCCACCTCTCCTCGTTATTTCAGGGTAGTATGCAAATGCTGAATACCTAATTTTTAGGGTCATCACTAGCTACTGGAAGGGAGGAGAGCTAGTCCTGGCTTAACTCCATACCCCACCCTGCCCAGAGTCCTCAGTTCATCTGGTACTGACCCGCAGGGCAAAGGTGCAGGAGATGCAGATGAAACCCTCATTTATCTGATCACTTCTACTAATGGAAGAGGAGGATGTTGCTTTACAGTAAAGCAGACCTCGAATATCACCGATGAACATACCGAGCGCGATGCCTTAACGCAGCCTCAGCTGAACCCCAGTTTCAAGCAATCGTCCCTGGCACACTTGCAGCTTCAAAACACCGATGCCCACCTTGTCCCAAAGCACGGAAGATTCTGGGTTTTATCTGAAGTTCAGAAGAGCTGATATCAGGATAAGAAGGTTCAGAAAGTGAGTTTCAGGATTTCTCCTGCCAACCCGGATGACGTTACATGCTGCGGACATCCCCAGCTTCCCTGCGGAAGGGATGATGGAGTTCTCCATCACTCACTGCCCGGCACTGCCCTGGCCACGTACGAAGGGGGTGTGTTAATCCCACCCTGCTCGGGGCAGTGATGGGCTCGGGGCAGGCAGCCGGGGGGCTGCCGGTGCTTTTTCCCAAGGAAACAAGGGAGCAAAGTACACACAGCGGTTCCTTTACAAAAACCCCGAGGCCTCTGCCCTTAGATGAAGCCAGAGCGAGTCAACTCTCCCTGCGCACGGCTATGACGGCTGGAAATCCCTCCTTTCAGTGCTGCATCCTGAAATCCCTCCTTTCAGCGTCGCATCCCGAAATCCCTCCTTTCAGCGTCGCATCCCGAAATCCCTCCTTTCAGCGTCGCATCCCGAAATCCCTCCTTTCAGCGCCACATCCTGCCCAGGCATCAAGAGAAAAGGGTGAAGCCAGGAATCGACCAGCACAGCACCAACGTGTACGAGATACACCATGTGCAGGAACAAGATACACGATGAGCAGGAACAAGACCAGGCGTGGACTGCCCTGAGGAATGTCTGTTAACGCCAAGCAAATGGGAAAAAAAGTGGAGGAGTGACTGGCAAAGGAGCGGGAGCACAGCGGACACGTCACTGCGGTGCTGAAGGGATGAGATGTCTGTTTCTGGGAAGCTACGAGCTTTCTCTGTCAAGAGAGATCGTATCCGCCCAGATGAACACAGATAACTGGCCTCCAAACTGCCACCGAAACATAAAGCATTCGTTCAGTTTCTTTATACTCTGCAGTGATAATTGTTACAGAAATCCCCAAAATGTTCCTGAGCATTCTCAGAATGTAAAGTTTAAAAGTTTGGGGTTTTTTTGCTGATGATAACCAGCCTTACCTCAAGATTAAAAAAAAAAGAAAAAGTGAGAGAGAGAGACCATTTCAACTGCGAAGTTAAAGAATTGAGTTGAAGTGACCAGCAGAGCGCACCTCTCAGCACTCTGGGGTAAGACACCCTAAGCACTGTGTTCAAATGTTGCTCTGGGCAAAGATTTTTAGACTTCAGGTCCTGTGGAAATGGCAGAACTACAGACACCGTGGCTTTGCCAAAGCCACCGGTATGGCTTCAAAGTGCTTGTCACCGGTTTGGCAAGCCAGCATGCAGTGACCCCGCAGCGCCCAAAGCAGCATCGCGGCAGCGAACCCGAGCAACGGCTTTTGGAAGGAAGCAGGTGTGTGTTGAAGCTGCTGTTCTCCAGGAAATACAGACAGAAAACGGACAGAGAGAGACCCGATCAGGTCCTGTCCCTTCCCTCTCCACGCCAGATTGCGGAGAACGAACCGTGCTCACTTTTCATCACGTCTGTTCCCATTCTGGGAAGGAGATCCAGGCAGGGAACCCCAGCCAGCAGCATTCCCCAGGCTTCTTCCATCCTGCATCTTCTGCGCAGCACACGGCTCCTCAGCATCCCTCCCCAGCTCTCCACCTTCTCCAGAGAAGTCCTCAAACATCACCCCCAGCTTGGCAGAGTTCACGAGCATCCCAAGGCGTGTTCCTGGGATGCAGTCAGGGGGCAGGACCGCGGGATGCCTGTACAACGACGCAGTGACTCCTACGCTTCCCACCGCTGGAAGAGGAAGACTGTTGATAAAGGCAGTGTATTCCAAAGGGAAGAAGACTTTCCACTGAAACCCAGCATCCTCACAAAACAAATCCTAAAGGCACAAACCGGTGAACTCATCGGAACGGGTTACAAGAGTAATCAGAAAGATTCCTGCGAGATTAAAACAAAGGGTTTCACTAGCAACCTAAGTTTCTGAGACAGCGCTTATGGAGCCTCAGCTTGTATGCTGACAGCAAGAGCGAGGCGGCTCGAGTGCTCCGTGATACCCCACGGTCCTTCCCATCAGACAGCACATGCCATAGTTGCCTGACGTCTTTTTCCTGCAAGCTTATCTGCTAGCTTCCTAAATAACACTGCTCACACAGATAGGGATCTATAGAGGGTTATAAATACACGTGTATATATATATTCACACATTTTAGTCCCTGTAATAAAGGTCTGCTCCCTTCTCTTCTGCGCTGCTGCCAACGCTGATGGCACTGGTGGCTGTTCTCAGAAGCGACTCTACACCAGTCCTCCAGAGAAAGCAACAGAAAGCGGATTACTGCCGCAAGGAGACGCGGTTGGCCCAGCTCAGTCCCGTAATGACTATATACAGAAAAGAAACCCCATAGACACAAAGTCCCACCTTCCCTCCAGCTCACGAACCAGTTCTGCGCAGCCCAGCTGGGCAGCGCCTCTCGGAGCGCCTGCAGCCCGACCAGGATAACTCGTTAAACGTCAGCATCGTCCAGACATTCACATCGGTGGGCAACAAACAACGAGCGGCATGCAACGGTTTTGTGAGAGAAGTCAAAACAATCGATGGCTTTAACATTAGGAGTGTGTCCTGGTAAAGTCAAGATGCGAACAGAGGAGACATACCTAATGGCAGGTTACTCCAGCCTGGGACCTAAGCAAACACGCGTCGGTTAGTTCAACACAAATTAAAAAAGTACCTAATGGCAGCTTACTCCAGCCTGGGACCTAAGCAAACATGCGTCGGTTAGTTCAACACAAATTAAAAAAATAACCCACATGTGAAGTGCACCAAGACCACCAGATTCAGAAAAAAATGATTAATCAATGTTTACAATAAATATTTCCTTGCAATGGGTTTTCTCCTATAACACGATGTATTTTCTTGGAAACAAGAGCAGGGGTGTGAGGGGGAAGCTGCAGCACTTTGCAAAAGGCTTCCCCCACCAGGAAAACGAGAAGCTGCCCATCGCTGGCTCTAAAGTAACACAGCAGCATGGATAATCAACACTTTTCATTTAAATGCCAATCTGAGTTTCCTAGACAAGGAGTGGTCATGGATTCGGTTCAGCCCATCGCTGTCAAGCCTCCTTTGGGATCAGTTTTGGATGTTCTTCAGCTCGGGAACATCTTACATTTCAACCAAGCTTAAGAGCGAGTCTGCAGCAATTCCTACGTGACACCTACAGGGGCTGAAGAAGCAAACGTCTCCTCCCACGTGTTTACACTCCCCGTCTGCCCTCTGACAGCAACCAGGAGCACGGTTCAGAGAATTTGCTTTTGCACACTAGGAAACTTCAGAAGGGACCTGGCAATCCATGACCACTCCCGCCAGGTCCCAGCTACGCAACGACACAGCGGGATAACGCGACAGTCGCGGGGTGTCCCTCCCCAGGACAGCCGACTACGGAGATCAGAGACCAGGACAAGGAAGATGCAGCAGAGGCTACGGCCAAAGAAATTCAGGAGCTTTGGTCTTGAGGTTTCAACAATGACCCTGTTGGCACTCAGAGAAAGAGCAGCCACCAAACAGTCAGAGCTACGACCAGGAGAAAGGACATCATAAAGGGAATGCGTGGAGAAGGAAAAACGCTAGAGTACAGCTGACACTTTTTGAGGGATTTCTGCTCTTCAGGAATTGGAATAGAAACCTTTGGAAGAGTTTCTTCACTTGCTTGCCGGGGAAAGGCTGTCTCAGTAGGTATCTGCTGCTTTTTTAGTTTGTCTTCATCCTGTACTAACAGAGGACGTTCCTGCGGCTGCTTTCGTGGTAGAAGATCAAGAAAGACAGAGAGAGATGAACAAAAATGACAGATGGAAAGTGCCCCCAAAAAATGCTACTTGGAGGTGTGCAAAGCGTTAGGACAGCCTTCCTCTCAACGGAAAAATAATCTGCCCCGGAGAGCAGAGCTGGGGCTGCACCAGCCTTAGAGCTGCAAGATCTCGTCCCCTCTGCAGAGCTCTGGATTGGAATAATCTGTGTTTTGTCACTGCCCTCCCAGAAAAGCGTATGGTCAATACCTACTGGAGTGTTTTGGAATTGGAATGGTTGAGAAAAAAAGTTCAAGGTGTTAGAAATAGAAGTGGCGCAGTACAAAAAAATGTGGTCTGGGAGAGGTTCCTACTCTACAGTGCGCTTAAAAAAGAGCATTTGTTAAATAGCATTGAGCATCCAGACGGCAGTGCAGGTACAAAATGTGTTTTCAAAGTTCTCACGAGAGTATCAAAATTTCAATTGTTTGGAAAATTCTACTGGAACAAGTGAAAAACTGTTACGTCTTAGAAATCCCGGGCGTGGAACAGGCAGGATGGCAGTAGGAGCATTGAGAACTCCTTCAATTTTCCTCTGCAATTTTAGCACTTTTGTTTCTGGAGTCTGAAGAAGGTAAAACCCAGAATGAGTACATCACCGTGTAGGATCATGCAAGGGCTCTAGTGCTTTTGTTCAAGAAAGAAAAGATTGTGGGGAATCTTGCTGTTCAGGAACTCTCCGTCCCTTTAGTTTCCCAGACCTGGTCAAACCCAAGTGCCCCTAGGAGAGGAAAAACTTGGCTCTGAGCTCTCTCAGCTGAGCTAACCTCCTTTGATCAGTGCGATATTTTGGGACTGGCTCTTTGCACACCCCTAAGTGATGAGTATTGGGGAGAAAGTAGCTGGGAGACTGGGCAGCAAAACAAAAAATACAATGCAAGAGTAAACATGATCATTGAAACGAAAAAACGGAAAGAAAGACAACATAAAAAGAACAGGGTAGAGTTAAACTTTCATAATTGCTTTTCTCTCCGAATACACGGTTTTATCTTTCATGCAGCTTTTTTTCCAACCAGCCATGCACCAAAATAAGCAAAATTGAAAGCTGCAAAAGCTGCAGCAGTGCAAGAGTCCTCTCAGTGTGAGTTATGAAACTACTTCATGTAGCCAAAAGAAAAAAAAAAAGTTATCCAGCAGCTGCTGTCGAGTTTTTGCTTGGTGCCATTGCAATAGCAAAAGTCTGGTTCCACAGCGCAGATA
>NW_010123028.1:22070-37731 GCF_000699245.1 Pterocles gutturalis
AGCTTTACCTCAAGCCCACCAACCTGTCTCTCAGAAGATAGGACAGTGACTTTCTTGACCTGGACACACAAAGCGTGTTACGGTTCAGTTTCGTGCAATAAAACATTTTGGAACAGCAGAAAAGCAGCCCCGGGCACAACACCCTTTGGGCACCAGATATCCCCATGAACGGGAGAAACAGGATGGGTCTGCATCACGATTTACCACCTTTAAACACAGGCAGGGGGAGGAAAACCCTCTCCCTGGCAGTGCCTGGCCAAGATGCATTTCTGGAAGTTCTCAGCAGAACACATCCACCTCCACCTCAGAGGCAGAAGGCTTCAGAGAGGATCAGCTGAATTCCCAGAAATGCAAATCCAGGGCTGACACCAATCCTGGCGTCGCTGTGGACCGCTGCCCCATAGATGGGAAGAGCCCACACCATCCAGTTATTGTGGACAGGAGCCCCCCCAAGAGCTCACTGTGAGGTTACAATACAAGAAATTCTTCATAACAACCCAGAACATCACTCCTGAGCTGCAGGTGTGGAGCTCGAGAGCCCCTGCACATCCCTGAACCGCGTGGCACCGGGAGCAGAGCCCTGCATCGCTCTGCTGCCAAACTCCTGCAGAATTCACACCGAGACCCTGCAACCAAAGAGGACGGTCCATCCCTGTGATAAACACGGTAATTCCAATCACAACCCTCAGCCCTCATTTGTTCATTTTGGGGTTTTGTTTTCCTAGGTGGGAGAAGCAGCCCCAGAACTGCCATGGCTTTTCTCTGTGCTTTGAGGAGCCTGTAGTAACCTCAGCCGTTAAAACCCCTTGTACCTACAATAACCCTCCATCCACTGCCAGGTGATTTCTGTTTAACAAGTGTCTCCTTTGCAGAGGTTTGAAGATGAAATGCTCCCTTATCTGCAGCATTCTGGGCTAGAATTAAACCAGGAGAGGGTCTACGACTGCCGCCACGGCAGCTGGGGTGCGATTTTCCAGTTGTGATGGAAAACGGCACTCACTGTGTAAGAGCCCAATTACCACGGGCTGTAACTACAGCTTTACTCACAAGCTTCAAATCCCAGCCAGGTAACACCAACGTTAACCAGAGAAGCTGTTATCCCAGAAGAAACTAGTTGGCAGACAGATCTCTGCTGCTCCAACTCAGTTTCTTTGAAAAATTACCTTTTTTAAGGACATGAGCAGGGAGGCTGCGAATGTGTATGGCTACTAACAGACTGACACTGTTCCTGGAAGGAGAAATATTTCCATCCCGTACGAACAGCCCTGAGGAGTCTTCCTGAAGCCTCCACATCAGCACCTGCAGATCCTAATGCAGGACTAAACCCAATGACATACTGGATTAACTGGAGAATCAAGTGACTTTTGAAAATTTATGCCATCCTAGTGCTTCTCCACTGGGTTACCTGCAATATTAGCTCTGAAGTAATTCCCTTAGTTTAGGTGATTGGGGTTTTGGGTGTTTTTTTCCCCCACATTTTGGGGAGACCTATTCCCCAGCACCAGGAATAAGCCAATCCTCAAAACAGCCATGTGAAGTATACTCTGGATGAACGCAACGCTAGGAAAAGCAGCATCAAAACCAAGGGAAGAATTCCTACACTCTTTTCTAACAACAACAACAAAAAATTTATGTTTTTATAACACTAAAACTAAAGCATCCCTTCTCTCAGAGACCATTACACATGTTAAAAGTCAATTCTAACTATCAAATTCAATATAACCAAAAACTAAGGGGCGCTGTGGCTCAACCCTAGGTTGCAAAGCTGTCCCTTGGAAACTTCCAAACACCCACGCGCCACCGAGGTACTCACTCCATCCGCTCCCGTGGGAATCTGCCCGTTGACGTTGAGGGTTCGGAAAGGGGAGTGAGTGGACAAACGTTTGTCCCATTCACTCGGCCGAGGCTCCGGGACGGACTCCATAAAATTCTTCTTCAACTCACTGATGTTGGCGTGATGTTTCTTTATTTCTTCTTGGGTTTTATCTAGATCCTATTAGCAAAAGGACAGGATAAATGAAGAGACACGGAGACGAGCCCGGCGCTCGCCTAGGCTGCCGCATAGCAAAGCTGCGCTTAGCGGAGTTGTTGGCGATTTCCATCAGCTGCGCTCACATTGCAAACACACAAAGGGAAAGTCCTCTCTCCTCTTTCCTTTGGGTTTAACGGGGATAACTGCAACCGGCACGGAGCGGGGTCTCCTCCGGGAGCGGGACGTGCCACCGGTTCAGCTCAAGCTACGCCAAAAGAGATGACAGCTCAGGTGTAATCTCATGGGTTCTCCCCATCTGGGACGTTTTTAAATTGAAATAATATGTTTGTTTGGGTTATTTAATGAATGCCTTTAAATTGGGTGGGTTTGCTTGCTCTTCCCTCTGTTAGTCTGAATATTCACGGGTATAAATGCAATTAAGAAATTTAAGAAAATATTTAAGAAAATGTTTTCCCCATTTTATTTATTCTCTTCACACCTATTTCTCTTCCATCCTACCAGGAATTATCTTTGCTCCCCTTAGTACTTTTTTTCTCCCCTCTCATGTCATCTCATCCCTCCAGGAGCTACCCCGGGAGGTTTACAACTTCTGAAATGAAGATGAGATGACAGCTCTCTAAAAGCAACTGGAAAATTTACTTTCTGCCGGATCAATCAACTCTTGCTAAAATTCTTCAGCTGGAAAAAGATTTCTCATCTGTGGTGCCGGTTTACAGCATAACCGCACAGACTTCAAGGCACATCAGCTCTCTTTGACTTGTCTAGAGATAGCTTCTCCTTGCAAGCAAACCCGAGTTTGTAGAAAACGAAGCTTGGACACAAAATAGGCACAAGCCAAACAACAACTTTTCGGGACAGTGCCAAAAAGCAGCAAGCCTCACTCGTCAGAAAGGGGGAAATTCAGGTCAGTGAAAGCACCACGGGGAAATTTCACTATTTTGGGGCATTTCGTTGGAACTCAGCCCATAGATCTTAGGAGATGGGAGAGCAAACGCATCCCTAAAGGAGGTGTCAGCCCCCCCCAAATATCTGCATCCCGGCAGCTCCCCCAGGACACACCGGCCCCCAAATGCTTTATTAACATTTGCTCATTTTGGCACATTTCAGGGGGTAAAAAAACCAGTTTTGGCATCTGTCCTGGGTGAAAGCACAAAGCATGTGCCTGCTAGTTACAAAAAAAAAATAAAATTAAAAAAAAAAGCACAAATAAATCTGCTGAGGACTCCAAGGTCAAGCCCTGCCCAGGTCCAGGAGCCCTGCGGCTGCTCCGGGTTTGGAGAAGAGAGAAAAAAACCACCTTGGCCATCCACCACCACAAGAGCTGGTCCTGGGGGGTTTGCAGAGAAGCTAAAGCCACGAGGAGCTACATGGGGCCACAGTGGGTCTGGAGAGCATCGGGAGGAAGGAGCTGGCTAAGCGTGAACGCTTCTCCTCCTGTTCTGCCCTTTCTTGGAAGAACACGGAGCGTGGGTTATGGAGCACGGAGCGTTAAAAGGCTTTGAATAAAATCAAACTGCAGCTTCGGGAGGATGAGATCTGCTGGGAAAACATCTCGTCCGCCAAATGCATGGATTTAAAAAAAAAAAAAAAATAAAGGAATAAAGGGGGTGACCTGCTGGGGTCATCCCTTTTCTAGGGGAGGGCTGGAACACCTGCAACAGAACCGGTGGGAGGGCAGCGGAGAGGGAACGGGCTGGGGACCAGAGCCAAGTATTGCACTAATAGGAAAAAGGGGATTGGAAACAACAAAAAAAGCTCTGTTTGGGGTCAGAGAGATGGAGCTGCTGGAGTTGGGTGAAAGAAGGCGACAGGCATGATCTTCGCAGCGCTCCGGTGGCGGCCGAACCCTGTCCGTCGTGCCGCAGACCCTGCGCTCGTGGCTGAAAGCTCAAGTTGTAGCAGTCAAAAAAAAAAAAAAGAAATAATTAAAAAAAAACCACCCAAAAGCTGCAAAATTTTTCAAATTCAGGTTAGGAGAAGGCAGTTAGTACACTTCAACCTTCAAGAGATACCAAGAGGGAAACCCTACCAGCTGCTGGTGCTGCAAGTTGGAGTCGAAACACGTAACACAGAGTATCAGAAGCCACACAACGTCTTCCAGAATACAGTGTATTATCCAAAAAAATAAAATATATGATTGGCATGGTCTGTTCTGAGACTGTGCTTGGGCGAAAGCAAGTGTCCAGGGCTCCCAAAGCCAAAGGGAATGCTGTATGTGGAGTGTGAAATGGATTCTCACCCGCTCGCAACCCCCTGTGAGCATCGAGCCCCAAGGGGACCTGGCACCGACGCAGGATGGGGCCCGGGGCAGCGTTGAGGGTGCTGCAAGGCCAGCAAGCCTTGGAGAAAGGATCGCAACCTTGCAAGCATCGGTGCAACGCCGGCAGCAACATCCGAAAGGAGGACTCGAAGCAACAGGGATGTGGTGGTGGACTGGGTGCCACGGAGGTGACGCTTCACCTGCAGCTTCTCCTGGTTTTTGCATTTTCATATTCTGTCTTTTCCCCCAGGAAAATAATCTATTTCAAGCAAGGAGAAACTTGTACATGAGCCTCCCCGCTACGATTCACGCCCCTGTGAGCACCCAAGGGGTCCCAGAGCAGACCTGAGCTCTGCCAATCGTATATTTTGGGGAAGTATGAGAGAATGAAAGTCAGAAGAGGCAGAAGGAAGAATGCCTGCACATCGTCATGTTTACTGTCAGCATGCAAAAGCGTATTTAAAATTAAAAAAAAAAAAAAGTCTTTCATGCAACAGCATGCAAAAACAAAGGCAGCAGCAGAAGAGGAAGAAAAAAGTTCAGCGCAGATGCAGAAGGTCTAGGCAAACGCAACTGAAAAAAGCTTCAAGTTCATACAAACCTCCAACATTAAATTGCTATGCCTGATATAAATGTTTTCACCATCTAGCCTCTTTGATCTTTTCTGTGAAAATGAAAAGAAAAAGGGGAAACAAAAAAAAAGAAAAAAAGAAAAGCACAAAAAATTAAAATGTTGTTCTTGCGGGATCGACAAATTGGCAAATTAAAAAAGTGAACTCAAGGTCGGGAGCGCAGCGCTGTGCCAGCGTGGGGTGGGGACCAGCCCTGGGGCCACCACCGGGAAATGGGGGTTCTTGCTCATGGAGAATGGGGAAATGCAATGAGGCCTTTAAAGAGACAGCTCCCAGGGGGTCGGCGGCTTTTGCCGTAGTTTCTATCGCTCGCCACGACATGACAGTTCACCAGTTTTCTGGGGAAGCTTTGCGCAAAGCCACAATGTCGTATTCCTGCTAGTGATGTGCCCACCCCACGTGAGGCTGTACTGCCTGCTGTGACGTTTACAAGGTCTCACTGTGCACAGGAACCGTGCCTTAACCACCTTTCCCATCTTGGATATGTCCCCTGTTACTTAATCAATTAAGAAAAAAAATACACTTTTTTTTTTTTTGCATTTCTGGGATGCACACTATACAGTTTTCTGTGGTTTCTAACTCAATTCGTTACAGAAAAAGAGAGAAATTTAATAAATCAAACCAAGTGTGTTTCTCTCTAACATGCAAAATTTTAGCAGACTGTCTATGGGACAATTAAAGTCAAATATTTGATAGTTGCAGAATAAAAAACCCTCAAAACCCCAAGCACATGAAGAAACTGGAGCACTGTCTTTTTAAACAGGTTACAGATGCATGAATGATAATGGTGAATTTGTTGGGTGAAAGTGTAAAATGTCTAACCTTCCTCATTCTTATCAGTTCTTCCTCTTTTTCTGCAGGCTGCTGCTGTTGGGCAGTGATAAAAAAAAAAAAAAAGAGTTGTTGGTTCATTTAACTATGTGGAACCTCACTGTTTAACCTTAAAAAAAAAAAAAAAATAAAATGTGAGCAACCTAACTGAATTATTAGCACAAACCTGGGGCTGGTCACCATTCGTGGTGGGTACTGTGACCTCAATGTGCGCTTTCCTCACCTACATTTAAGAAATAAATCGGTAAAAACATTTCTTGTTAGTAGATTTGTTTCAAGAGCCCGTTTAGTTTCAAAACACAGCTGCATAAAGTTGGTTTTGAAATGCTGGGGGAACATGCAAAAACCAACATGCAGAGTCCTCCGGAAAGGGTTAATGACGCGGCAGCTCATTAGTTCACAGCACATTTACAATAATTCCTCCTGGAGAATTATTTGCATTGGAAAGCAGTGCTCTCCAGTGCTTCTGAAGAGGATCTCGAGTGAGCTTTGCCAGGCAATGCTTTCGGGTTTCAGCTGCGGGGGGATCTCCCAGGGAAATCCTCACCAGGAGCAACATGCTCACGTTAGCAGGGACCACCTCAAAACAGAACGTTATTTGTTATGCACAGGTATGACGTTCACAAACCAGTGGAGACCCCTCTATAAAATCAAACCTAACATCCCCAATGAAGTTCCTTACTGTCCACAAGCAGAGAGCCAACATTGTCTCAACACTTTAGGAAAGCGTTTTGGGGAAAGTGGATGGCCAAAGGCTCTGGAGGCGAAAGCATCGGTGGGGGTTAAAGGAAGGGATGCAGCTAGAAACAGGGTAAATTTGGCACGTTCAGATCTACAATTTCCTCCTACATCTACATTTAAAGAAAAAAAAAAATCTGTGTTTAAGCATTTAGGAAAAAATCCTGTAATACGTGAGATGGTACAAATATATTTTAATGCTGGGGAGGGTGAGCGGCTGAGCAGGAACAGCGTTACAGAACTGTGTGCCGTGATGCACACTCCGAAGTGTCAGCCTGAAGATCCCTTCAGCATTTTCCTTTAAAAATTCCTGGTCACACAGATCATGACATTTTTTAAAGCAACTGTCCTTCTTCCCCTCCACCTCCCAGCCTTAATTAACAGTGATCGCCCCTGGAGGATGTCCTGCGAGAGCCACTGTGTGATGTGTTACAGCAAAAACGTGGCTCCAGCAATGCTGAGAACAGCTAAATATCCAGAGGAATGGGAAAACTGTATCTCAAGGCAACACCTCTGCTGCAACATGGGAAGGGTTCAGCCAATAAGATCTGCAGAACATTAAGGAGACCGTATTATCAACTATAATTTTTCCCATTACGTTCACTTATGAGAACAACGCGCACAGATCAACACCAGCAGAGGTCTCGGGCATTTGTAGAAAACCCAAATAATGTTTAAAAAAAAAATTCATTTAAACACTAAACCCCCCAAGGTCTCAACAGTGCCATTCACAACTGCAGTTTCAGTCCAGTTTGTATTAACAGCTCCCCCAGGGAAAGCCTATCGACGTGAAAAACATTTGCACTCAGGCGCTGGGCTGCAGACCAGATCCCTATCATCGATTCACTGGAATCGCTCCTGCCGTCGTACCAGGAATCTGCAGAGACAGCCTAGGGAGGGCTGAGCCCTGAATTCAAGTCCCATGACCTCATGTGCAATTCCTGCCAGCTTTTTAATGCCGCATCCGTACGCTGCATTCTGTTTGACTGCAACCACCAAAACCCAGCCACCCCGGAGGGTCAGGGCTGGGATTCCCTGGGACCCAGACCCCCAAAGCTCACTCCCCCGCGACGCTTGGGCAAGGACTCAACCCCTCCCAGGCAGCGGGTGCACAGAGCTGCTGCTTCGAGGTGGTTTTTGGAGGCGATGCTCCAGCCGGGTCCCGTCTGACATACCTTTGATGCATCGGCCGGCTCCGGCTTCGCTTTCTCCGCTGGGATTTCTTCTCGCCTTATGTCAGGTTTCGCTCCTTCCTTTTCTACTTTAGAGACAGCGACATCTTTCAGGTCGGGCTTAGCTGGGACCGGTTCTGCAGCGTGGGTCTGAGCGATGGCCGGGGCAGAGGTGGGACGGGGACTCCTCTCGGGGGTTATCACGGCCACTGCTGGGATGGGGAGAGACACAGGGACAAGGTTCAGAGCAGGTAACGCTTTCAAAGCACCAGGCAAAGTCTTTCCAAATTACAGTGCTGTTGTTTAAAAAGAAAAGGAGGAGAGAAGGGGAAAAAAAAGGGAAAAGAAACAAAGATGTTGAGCAAAGCAGCTTGTGCGCTTAGTACGGGAAAGTTGAGATTATTTTCCTTATGGTTTAAATAAAATAAAGCAAAATAAAAACCCACACCAGATGGTTTACAAAAAGCAAGCTTGCACTCTGCAGAGAAGCCACACCAGAAAGGCAAAGCTATTTTTGACACTGTGCCACTGATTTCTGGGTCCTACACACAACAGACACAGAAGTCCACCCAATGCAGCCGTTAAAACAGAAACACTTGGAACTGGGGGGAGTTCTTGATGCGTTGGCATCTCCTCAACCAGAAACGGATGGTTTCTGGAAGGGCAACACAGGCTTTCCCCCACCTCCCCAATCTTTTCAGCAATTCAGACAAAAAAGCACTCAACAGGCACTGCTCTCTACAACTGCACAGCAGCTTCCAGGTGGGTTTCAAAGCCGACAGAGGCTGCGGGTCCGCGATGGGTGATGCCAGCATCTCCAGATCAGCGCAGAAATGAATGGCATGCTGCCCAAAAACCACTTTCCAGAGGATGACACCCTTAAATACCAGCACCAGGTACACACAAAATCAACTTTCTCCTCTTTCCTTCCATTCCTGATTTCCCAGACAGTTCCCGGTCCCGGAAAAGCCTGATACCTCCAAAATATTCAAGCCAATACTGTGCGACAAAGCAAGCCCAAATTAATTCTCTGTGCGTAAGTATAGACACAATTGGCTATTTAGCTCTCCTGTTTTTATGGCCATTCCACTGAAAATACACCTAGTCACCCAAATAATTCCTTTGACACGGTCTCAGATTCCTACAGACAAAGTTTATGCAGAAGGGTCACACTGGGTAATTCACCCCAGGCAACACCAGGTTACTGGCGTCCGTCCAGCCAGTCAAAGCCACTGGAAAATTTGGCATTAAAAAATAAATTGTAACTTTAAAGTAACTCCTTAGTAAGAATTCCTGGGTTTTTACTGTAAAGATAACTGCATCTCATCTGTGCGTACAGAATAAAGCATCCATGTGGCCAAAAACATACAAGATGGAGGGGCAAAAAAAATTATTTTCCAGAGACTGGAATTCTAGTTCTAAGACAAACTCCTAGACAACACGTCTGGCTGAAAATCCACCCTAGAACCCCAAACCACCACCACATCTGCCCCCTCTGTGAGTCAGACGTTGCGTTATCCTTTCGGAAGGAGAACCGGTGCCGTGTCCCAGTGTTTTTTATGCCACGGAAGCAGTGACAGCCACTGGGGAGGTTTATCCAAAGAGACGGTGGGATGGCAGGACAGTTGGGATAAGGAGGATGCTGGGGGTGCAAAGCCGTCGCGATGGTACCCAACTCCTTCGGGACCAGCTCTAGTTCTCCCATCATCACCATTTCTGCCTCCTCATCCTCTTCAGTTGGGCTTATCTCACCATGGCCAAGAGCACATTTGGCTAAAAAAGTGCCACCTCGAAAACGAAGCAGCACAGGACACACTGCCATCAGTCAATCTGCACGGCCAGCTCTCTTTGGGGACTCTTGCTTCTCTTACAGCACTTCTGAGCACCAAAGCACGCACGAAAATCAACGGATACCAAGCCTTCCCTTTGCTGTTCAACGATGAGCTCTGTGCTGTCCAGGACTGTGTTATTTCAGTCCCATTGTCTCGACCTTTGGGTGTTTTCACACATAATGATTTAAACACACTAAAAAGCATTGCTCCAAAATACGAGATATAAAATAGCATCACCCTGGCCAAGAAAACAGTCTCTACTGGGAACAAAAATGCCAAGAGGAGGAAAAAGTGCAGGAGGTGGATGAGACGAAGGGGCAGCTGCTGCGTGGGTCCGACACTGCCTGACGGCCGCCCTGCTGCAGCACATCCCATGGAACATCTTCGAGTCTGAGCACAGAGGCTGGGTTTAGTGCTTTTCATAATAATGAAAACAGGTGAAGTCCACAGCTATCTCCCTCCACGGCTTCAACCTCCTCTTCCTGCAAAAACTAACCAGCTCTGCTTTTAATTACGATTAGCACGGATCTGTCTGCAGCAGCGAAGATGCTCTGAAACCTCTCCGCAGCTAGGGAAGCAGCAGGCTCTCCGGCGAAGAAATAAAGCAGAGTGTAGCTGATCTCCCGCAGTCCTGGAGCGCACAACCTGATCTTCAGGCACTGCAGATTCCTACAGCTCAGGGGAACGAACCTCACAAGAAGGGACAGTGACAGAGGAGCGTGAAGAGGCCACGGCCCACTCACTTCAACACGCATGGACACGGCCAAGCCGCAGCACCTCCTCGCCTCACCCCGCTAAAGCAGCGCTCGCGTATTGCAGCTCACTCGCAAAGCCGGGTGTGATTTTAATGGCAATGAACACCACTGCAAACGATGTCAGCTCTGTCCTATGGCACCGCATCACTCCAACCCAGCAGGTCATGGCACGGGCGGCCGCGGGAGCCGATGGCAAATGCCGCTGTGGCTGTACCTGACCGCGTCCACAGCGGCTCCGGTAACTTTGGCTTGGGAACGGGAACCTTAACCACCTCTACCTTCTCCTCCTCCTCTTCCTCCTCTGCAATGGGTTTCATTTCAAAAGTTTCAAGAGGGTGTTTGGCTAGAAAAAGGTTTGCAGGCGTTAACAGAGTGGAGACACACGACGGTCGCCGCAGGAGAGGAAAGAGCAAGAGGAGATCCCTCTCCAAGGCAGCGACTGAGAAAAGCAAGGAGGTTTTTAAAACCAGGGAGATTAATAGTAATTTTCCACGATGCAATTGCAGGTCAGTCTTTCTAGCACTGCCAGGGCCAGCAGTGTATTGGATGATGGGGAAAAAAACAGAAATAAGCTTTGCAGGGTTCCTGCCCAGGCAGGGATAACAGCTCTTGAGTGCGGCACTAGGACAGGCTCTACCGGCAAAGTCTGGGGAGGCGCAGGTGCTGGCTGGGAAAATCCAAGAAAAACACACCCAGGCTCCTCTAGATAAAAACCTATATAAGAACTAGCAGCTTTAATTAAATGTACATGAGTGATCAACTTCAAATCTAAAAATTAAGAACATACAGTCACCTATCCTGGTGTCTCAAATGCTAATTCTCCACCTTCTGTTTTTACAGCATCAGGCTTTCCCTGCCAGGCGATGCTGACTAGTGGTGGGGAGACAGTCTGCCACGTCACTTTATGAAAGCGTGGTCTAGATTTCATACCAGGAAAGCAGTGATATCAAAAGCATGCTGTAAAAAAAAAATAAAAAATCAGGGTGGAAGGAGGGAAGTGGAGCGGTAAACAATGCATTTGCATAGGAATTATCTCCAGCCCTAATGCACCACAGGCATTTGCTGTTTAAGCGACAGACTGCAAATATTTGACAACACCGCTGCTGTGATACACTGATTAGTATTCGAATATGCTGTTGTACCTACACACCTCTTAAGGGCATTAATATTTATTAAAGGTACTTATCTTAAAAGAAATAGAAGCTCCATGTAGCAAAATGGGCGGCATTTCCCAAACCACCAAAAAAACCCAGAATAGGCTTAAAAAATGGAAAGCGGGTCCTGGGATGAAGAATTGCAGAAGCTTTACAAGAAGTTTCAAGATCAAACTTTAAAGTTTTCTAATCCACATTTACAGAAACACCCAAATTTAATAAGGAGACAGTTCTCAAGTGCCAGCACATCCTAAACTTTTCCCCCACCTCTCCGCAAGAATTACAGACTAACGAGGTGCGAGGTGGAAATTTAACGAGTCTCCCAGAGCCGGGGCTCTGTCTGTCCTCTGACTGCGAAACTCTTCTTGCAAAGTAACGAAAAAAAGAAAGCCGCCAGATTTGGTGAAACATTGTCAGGAAGAAGCATGTAAAGGAGAGGAAAGGCGCTGCAGGAGAGTTGTAGCCACCACCACAGCTATACCTGGCTTCTCTCGGATCTGATCCACGGGTTTTGGTTCAGGAACCTCAACCACCACCACCTCCTCCTGCTTCTCTTCCTCTACGGCTCTGAACTCAACTTTTTGAGGCGCACGTTTAGCTGAGGAAACGGGGCACATGTTAACGACTGCCCACACAGCGGACAGAAAAAGGCTGCAGGCTTCAATGGGGACAGAAGCGTTACATTCATGGGCTGCTCTTTTCCAAGCTTGGACATCAGGAAGCGGGATTGCAGCAGGGATTTCTCTACTCCTCTGGGGCAGTTAATAGTCTGCGAGGCATGGCCAATGGGCAAACAACAGCGCTGGTCCCCTCGCCTCCATGCACCATGCCTGGGCATCCTCGCACAGCCAGGCTGCGGACGAGCCGGCGTTTTGCTTTGCCGTGGTACGGAGCTCAAAGCAAGGAGCTCTTCCCCTCCCAGCTCCGAGGCATGAAGCCCAGGCTTGGGGTGTCGCTGAGCCCCTAAACCCCGGCCAGGCACAGGGGCAGCCCGGCTGCTGCTGGCCACGGGGCGCTGGGGCAGCCCTGTTCCCTCCTGGGTTGCAGCAGGAGCTCAGGGCTCAAAGCAACGCTGCTCCTGCTCCGTGCCCTTGGTGCAAAGGGACGCTCCCCTTTCCCTGGATCTGAATGTTACAAGCACCCCATGATCCAGACCAAGGGGGGGCAATCTTGGGCACTCCCCCTTCCACGCCTGACCTCCAGCCTGCTGCTGCCTGGGACGAGCCCACCACACTGATAGGGGACAAACTTCAAATTAGCATCCCTCTAACAGAGGCTCAAAAAGTTTCAGTTGTGGCAAAAAATCTCTCCCTCAAGGAAAACTATATCATTTAAGAAGCTCCGTTAAACAAAACAAATCCTAGAGTAGCTGAATTCCTGCTTTGCTAAAAGGAAAATGCATTGAGATTGAATCTTTACAACCAGAACTTTGCCGTAAGCCTTCAGCTCCCACCTGCATCCTTTTTGTCCGTCAGCTCTTGCTAGTACTACTATCGGTTTCCATTTTATCTCCAGGTGTTCTATTAAAGCAAGAAGTTATGGTTTTTTGGGGTTTTTTTCGGTTGGGGTTTTTTTTTTGTTTTGGTTTTGGGTTTTTTTTGTTTTTTTGGTTTTTTTTTAAAGCAGGGAATTTAGGTGGCATTTAAGGAGTATTTCAGCATCCTGCAGAACCCAGCCATGAAGAGGGATGAGGCAGCAGACACTCACCTCCATCGAGGCTCCTGGAGGCTCGCTTACTTGCCGTCCGCTCGAACTGGGGAGCGGGTCGGTCGATCAAGGCACTCGCCTGCCTCGTCTGCGCCTGCGTCCGCCCGCTGTAGCGGAACTTGGAGCCCAGCGCCAGGAACCTGCTCTTCGGGATGGCCTCGGTGGAAGTCAGCCTGAAAACCACACACACAATTTAAAAAATCATACCTCCAGATCCAAGGCACAGCAGGTAAAGAGCAATTAAAATATAAATTAAAGAAGTTTCTGCATACTCTTGATTAACAACATACGCAAACAATAAGCCCCACATCTACATAAGCTGGAAGATTTCTGTCTTATTTATCTTATGAAGCGGAAGCTGCCTAGAAATTTATTGCAATATAAATACTTAATGTCTCTGCAACCATTTCACTCCAAATTTCATGAAAAACCGAGGAACGCAGAAGGAGTGCTCATTTTCACCAGCTAATCTAAGCCATTAGTCATTCAAGGCGAGCCTACCATTTAGAAAACCCACCTGAAAAACGTGTGATGTTCAACACACACTTTCCACAGCTTCTTCGCTGCCCGGTAACTTGGTAGCTTGAACCCAATTGTACTTTCATACTGCTCTTGCTGTGGAAAACACAAGTTATTTAGGTAAAGCAAGAAATAAATAAGGCAGGAGTCCGGTCCCCAGACCATCACCCTTGCTCTGCAGCACAAGCTGTCAGTCCAGCCCAAGAGCGGCTGAACTCACTCCGTGATGTGCGGGAGGAGCTCGGGTCTGAGAAAAAACAGGGCTTGCACACAAGCCCAGGCATCTCTCAGGACGCACTGGAATTTGCAGAGGAGCGTGCTGCTGAGGGTTTTGCAGCCATCAAGCTCATTTATTCCCTGTGATGCTGTGGGATGGAGTTGAAAATTGACCTCTCTGCCACGCTGAGTCATGGCAGCCGAAGCAAGAGGAAGAAAGGGAGGAACAAAGAGGCAGAACCCCGTTACAGCCCCTCTCCCCACTAGGTTTCCAGCAGCCAGGCTGCTGCGGGGATCTCCCCGTTCACGAGAGGCAGCGTCAGGTCCTGCTGCAGGCTGAATGAAAGGATATGTGTCTGTATTTTCTTTTGTAGTATTTTGTTTTTTCAAGCGAGACAGAGAGCCTTTGTCTTGCCCAGTTTCCCAAAAAGGAGTTAAAAGTCTTTTCCCAGTTTCAACTGTGAACTTCCCACCGCGTTCCTCTGGATGCTGGGAATACCACGCGGTGCCAGGAGATGGTGCTGGATGACACGTTGTGTAAACTGTCACCCGCTGTTTATGGCTCCAGCAAGGTCAGCAGGCTCTGTCTGAACTTAACACCAAGCCAAGACCAGAAACCCAACAGAGTGTAAAATGCCCGTTCAGAGAAAATCTTGCTCCCTACCCCACTCTGTTTTAGTGAAGCATATACATTGATCAGAAAGCAATTAAAGAAGTCATGAGCACAAAGATGTCAGAACATACCTCCCCTGGCCGAATCTTAATAAAGAAGCTGCTGCGTTTGTAGGAAATCTTCAGGACTTTGGGCCAAGGGAAGCGGTTGATTCTCAGTTTATCTTTGTAAACAAGAAGGCCACTGGAACAGACTCCCAGAGTGATATCCACTCCTTCCAAGTCCTGGGAAAGCAGATGAGGATTTAAGCAGTGTCAGAGTTAGAATTTCAGGTCTGTCCTCCAAATTACCCCCTTGGTTTTCCCCCCAAGGGTCTCCCAAACTCCCCCCGACCCAGACCTCAGCTTCCAGCTCCCTACACAGCCAGGGTCAGGCTTTTCCTTCACGTGTCTCCTCACATCCTCCTCCCTCCTGCAGATCCCTCCTGCGATGCTGTTTGCTCCCAGGGCTGGTCTAGACTCTATCCTGCCTTTCTCTGAGCTCACCTGGCAGGGTCAGAGCCTTATTCTGTGTTCCTCAGAGCAAGGACCTGTCTACATCAGAAGCTTTGTAAAGCTTCCTGTAATATATAAATAATAATCGGGAAGAATCCCTTCTTTTACAACACTCCCAACAGTGCTCAAGGGCATTTCTGTTGTGTGGCTGTGTTTCTGTACCAGTAGAGCCTCCTGAAATAGGTGAACTGTCTCCTGCCAGGGAAGGATACCCAAATTACCAACCCCACAGGCAGGTGCACGCACGCTCCTCCTTCTCACCTTCGCTTGGTGCAGGTCGACTCCATACATAGACAGCTTTTTTGCATTCTCAAGAAATTCCAAGTCTGCTTGAGCTGGAGTCATGGATCTGGGGAAAGAGAGAGAAAGGGCTTGGTGTTCCCATAACTGGTGCTTTTAGGAGGGGACAGATCAGGCTTCACAATACAATTTACTTGTTAGATCTTCTTTTGCTTTCAATACAAACAAATTTGTGAGCAGATGATGAATTATAAAATTTCTCTGAATGCACAAATTTGTGTTTTGAGCCATCCTCATGAAACACATGCACCTTATTTCTGCGGAGCTGTACAGACCCCAGACAAGAAAGCGAGTTAGACGGCGAGGAAACGCAGTACGGGGTCCAGAACGTGATTCAGTGGAAGAAACACCAATTCAGCCAAACGCAGAGGGCGGCAGGTCCCAT